>NW_015391707.1:6053-13345 GCF_001527695.2 Protobothrops mucrosquamatus | reverse complement strand
TAAATAGGGATAATTTTTAATGATTTTAATAATGTCACAGCTACAAATATTTGGTTTTAATTGGCTTTTATAGGGGAAATGTTGTGTGTGTTGTTTGTATTGTGTTATTTTAATATGCTGTGAGCCGCCCTGAGTCCCGTGGGGAGAAGGGCGGCATATAAATTATGAAAAATAAAATAAATAAATAAATAAATAAATGCCTTGTCAGCAGCTGAAAGAAAGAGATGGTGAAGGTCAGTTGGAGGCGCCAGGGTCTAGGGAGGCAGGATGGTCGGAGCATCTGGTGCTTTGCACTGTACTACTGGAGCTGCTGATTGTGCCATGGGCTTCTCAGCAGCAGGAGTGGACTGGTGATGCTGGAGCAGAAGTTATGAGGTCTGGGGGCAACAATGGCTGGCTGAGACTGCCAGGCATCTAATTCAGGCCCCAGACTTCTAATTCAGCCTTTCATCACTGCCAAGGAGTGCTGCTGTGCAGGTTGGCCAGAAGGACAGAGATGGGAGAGTTCAAGAGGAGACAGTTCCTTATCTTGCTGAAGCTCTGGACTGAGAGGAACCAAGACAGGAATGGCTTAAATTAGTATGATCCTTGAATTGTGGCTGGTTGGATTCGGTTAACAATGACAATGGGGACTGCTGGCATTCATATCGCTAATCATTGTGGTTGTGCTTTATGACTACATTGCTTAGCAATTGGAAATTCAGGTTCCAATTACCATCATAACCTGAGGACTACCAGAATCTACAAAAATGTTTTTATACCAAATATTAATGCTGTTTATGAATTGGTTCCATTTGACACGCAACATGTTTTGCTTTGTACTTAACCATTGCAGTTGGTACAACAAGAATATCAGCAGAACCAAAGCAGAAGCAATGCTCAGGGAAGAGGTAAGGTAAATCCCTTTAGGTAGTACTCACATTTTACCGTACTTAAATCAATTCTTGCTTCATCTACTTGGGCATATAGGAAACTAACATTCAGTGATGTAATGAAGAAATCGAGTAGTAGTTTTGAATTGAAGTGGTTAAAAACGTTTAATTAGAATTGGTTGGTTATGGTGGTTATTGTAAATTATAATTCCTACTCATTGTTCCTCAGCCTGCCTGCTTCCTCACATGATTGGTGAGCATAAAAATGTAGGCTAAATCACCATTTATTGATGGCCTGAGTCCTTTGGAAGAAGATTACTATTGGAAAACATGAGATATCAATAGAGAACAAGCAAGAGGAATTAGCTATCTTGTGTAACTAAAACAGAAGCCAAATTCCAGCTTTCAGCAGGTTTATCTGAATATTTTGGGAAGCCAAAACAGCCCAATTATTCAGATTAAATTGACATTACTGCATCCCTGTTCATTTTCCATAATTTCGGGGATGTTTGGTCTGTTCCTTATTAGACATCTTCTCATTTTCTGGCTTCCTTGCATTTTTGTTTTGTTTTTCTTTCCTTTAGGCAAATTATGTATAGATGTATGTGTACAAGCATGAAGTATAAATGCCTTTATTATATGATTAGCAATGGATACATTTGGTCACTGCAAGCCAGCTTGATCTAGCAGTTAAGGTGAAAATCCAAATTCTAGTCATGCCTTAGGCACAAAGACAGCTGGGTAACTTTGGGCAAGTCACTCTCTCAGCAGAAGGCTATAACAAACTACTGCTGAAAAAAACGTTGCCAAAAGGATTGCATGGACTTGTCCAGAAGTTGCCATGACTGGAATGAATGAATGAATGCTTATGGAGCATTTCAGACTTTAAAACTGGTCTTTTTCATCTTTCTGCAGGATAAAGAAGGAGCTTTCATGGTGAGAGACTCAAGGCAGCCTGGCACCTATACAGTCTCTGTCTTCACAAAAGCATTAAAGTAAGCAAGATCTTAGGAAAGATGGCATTTTTTTAAAAAAAAATCATTTTAATACAAAAAATAATATTCAATAAAACTTTGTCAGGCATTGGAAATAAAAAAATAATTTACTGTAATATACGGCTTCTTCGTGACATCTTTTGGAGAACCTTCTCTTCACAATGGTAATTCATCTTCATCTTGTTTTTGCACAATTATTGTGGCAAATGCCTTTTAGCATAATTTCATATTTCAAAATAAAGTAAAAATAGATGTTATCTCTAATACTCTGACTTTGTTATTAATACACTTTCTAATAAATGATGTGCTAAAGGTCTGCAATTGGAATATACTACTATTACTAGGCTATTGGTATTCTTCCTGCCCTCTGGATTATTCATTTGCTCTGCTCTGCTTGTCTACTGCTTATTCCTTAAGAATCTGGGCAGCTAAGAGTGTCAACATATAAAAAAAATGACCCCCTAATCCCAAATGCATTTAAAAGAGCATGAAGAAATAAAAACCAAAAGATACAAATGTCCTGCACCAGTGAACTCTACTTACAATTCATAAACAGGTAGGGTTTTTTCCCCACAATATTCCTAAAGCCCAAGAAAGATCAAGGTAATCAAACCTGCCAAAGAGTTTCAAGGAGTGTCAATGACAATTCAAAATGGACCCCCTTCAAAGGCCTCATCAGGTGATAGTCCTTGAGTGATGGCACCTGGGAAGAGTTGACATTTGATCTGACTAACTGATGGATGAATATAGGAGATTATCACTCAGATAAGCATACATTTGTTTTCAACATTAATTTCTCAACACTAACAGAAGGCAGAACAGAATTTTGGTGTTGCTACAACAATAAACAACTTACACAAAAACTTCCTTTTTACAACTGTATAATCCCTTAATTTGGGAGTAGGGTTGGGGCGACTGGATGGAACTAATCATTCACATGGCCAGATACCCTTCCTGACACCTATATGGAGTTTGCAGCAGATATTTTTTCTTTGTGCTCTAGGAAAGAAACATCTACCATTACCTGGGATTGAACTCTCAACCTTCCATTTGGGAGGCAAGTGTCTTCACCACTAGGCCACCACACTGCTCAATAAACAATTTACACATTTCCCTAAAAATTAATTGTCAGAATTATTGATTCATAAAATAATAATCTCAGCAAACAAAATTGTATGTTTCTATCTCTTCTGACTATTTATATAGTCTTCATATTTTTGATAAAATAATAGAATATGATACCATTAATGTATTCATTTCATTAAAAGTTCTTTAATCTTTCCAAAGTCGAAGCTTGATAGTTTTAGTCTAAATAAATAATTACAGTTTTTATCTTCTGTATTGTTTTCATTTTCCTAAAGATGTAAAGTCTGGCTTTTCAGAGACATTTAATAATTCCCAATAGATTTTCTACACAGATCCTTTGGTGTTTTCCCCTAATTCCAAGATTATTCTTTCAAAATCAGAGGAAAAGATAAAAGGATATTTGTTTTATATCTTCATTTTGAATCATTGCTCATTTTGCCCTACTTGGAAGTTTTAGTAGTTTTTACATTATTTTAAAGAGGCATATTTGCTGTCTTTTTAGCAACGACAACAGCCCTGTTATAAAGCATTATCACATCAAGGAGACCAATGACAAGCCCAAGAAGTATTACCTGGCAGAGAAACATATTTTTGATTATATCCCGGAACTGATCAATTACCACCAGTATAATGCAGGAGGTAAGTTGAGACAAGAAAGGTAAGAAGATGCAGATAATTTAAGTCTAAGATTCTAACATCTTAAAAATGGAAGGAAAAATTACCCTGACATCTGATGTTTTAAATAATTCCTTATTGGCAAAGCTCTTGTGATAAATTAATATCATTTTGCTTAGTATCATAAAATGCTGAATGTTTCCTGAATTCTGGATCTCTTTTGCAGGAAGCCTGTATTTGCCTTCTCTTTATATGTGCTCCTATGAAGTATAACTTTGAATTATATTGAAGAGAAAGATTCTATATAAATAAATGACAATTCTTTGCCTTTCTGAATATTCTGGGAGAAATTTCATATAAAAAATGAAATGGCTATATTGCGTATTCAAAACTTCACAGACCTTCCTGAAAATTTTCACATAATAGGAAAACTGTTTTGGTATACTTTATTGAAGTGTCACATTAGTAACTTCTTATTTCTATATTTGACTCTGAAATACATTCTTATAGTATATCTCCATAATTCTATTTTTATGGCCATCATCTTTTCTAAGCTACCAAAAGCTGGCACTTATGAGTGGTCCTTGGTGATGTCCAAGATTGGTTATTTTCTTGCAAACATCACTGTACATCAGTAGCACTGATGAAGTTACCTAGTTTGGCTAATGAAATGTCTGCAATGAAAACAACCAAGCTCAGAGAGCACCAAGGAAACCTCATTTCAATCCTGAGTTAAAAATATTCTCCTTTATTGGTACTGACTCTTACTTTTGAGGTTTTTTTTAATGTATTTGTACATTTCTTCAAAACACAGGTCTTGTTACTCGATTGAGATATGCTGTCTCCTCCTGGAGAGAAAAAGCTCCTGTTACAGCCGGATTAAGTTATGGTAAGTAAACTAGATGTTTTGTTAAAGGGGCTTGTAATTTTTTGGTTTTGAGACAAAATGGAAGTGAAACTCACACTTCCTTTCTTTAAAATTTAAATAAGGGTAAATAAGGCAATCACAAATTCTCTTTGTTTCTGTGAATGGGAGTAAGAGTGTGGAGTATTAGAGGAGGAAATGATTACATGAAGGATTCCTAACTAAGTTCTTTCCACATACACAAACACTGGCACTACTGATTATATATCAATTATTATTTATTGGACAAAAGCAAGGTTGTTTTTCTTTTGTTTTTTCCTAGGTAAATGGATTATTAGTCCACAAGAACTAACATTTGAACAGGAGATCGGTGTTGGCGAGTTTGGGGTGGTTCATCTTGGTTACTGGCTTGATCGGATGAAAGTGGCTATAAAGACAATTCGCACAGGAACAATGTCAGAAGAAGACTTTATTGAAGAGGCCCAAGTCATGATGTAAGCAGTAAAAATACCTACTTAACTCCCATTTTATTTATACGATGAATAATGCAATGACATGAATTTTAATCACTTTAGGTGGCTTACATTATTATTTATTTTAAATAATTTTGATAAGCAGGACCACAAAGTTTTTTTTATTATTATTTTTATAATTAAACTTAGAATCTTCTTCCAACTTATTCAAAGCAACACTGAATGTTTTGCATCACAGATGAAATTAAAAGATATGATTTGGTCGACACATCTCTTCTATAAATATTTACTAGAAAATTAGACTTATCAAATGAATGTCGTTGTCTACAGTTATGTGCCGATGTTTGTATGAATGAGTATTAGCAAATGCAGAGTGCTTCTTAGTCTCAAGCTGACAACAGGCATTTTTAACATTAGGCAATTCTAATGGCATAAAGCTTCTAAAGCAATGTGCATTAAATAACAGTAGTCAGTTTTTGGTTTGTTTGAATGTTCCTTTATACTTCAGAATTTTTGCTATGTACTATTTTTGAAGTAGTAAATAGTTTCTATCATTGGTACACACAAAGAAACTTTTAAAATATGACTGCTTTGTGATTTTAAAAAATCTTACTTACACTGTTTTGCTATTTCTCACAAACATGACTGTTTCCCAAACATGATTGGGATATTTCTTGTAGAAGCTGTATTGCTACAAGTTCTACAGAATCTAATCTCTAATACTATTTTTAATTAGATTTTAAGAAAATTATTTTTCTTTGAGGTGAGCTTTATTCCTGATGATTTTATGGACACATATTTAACAAGATTCTTATTTTTCAGAAAATAAAAAATGTCAATGGAATTTTTTCTGTGTGAAGGGAGTAATTTCACAATTGGTTTCCATTTCAAGAATTATCCATAATGAATGAGGGAAATGTAGCCTGGTTTCTTTATTTCTTAGCATATCCATCATATATCTGGGTTTCTTCTTTTGTGGTATTCTTCCTTATTTTCTGTTGAAAATTTCTATCTGGTTTATCTTTTTGCATCATCAGGAAAGTATCTCATCCCAAATTGGTCCAGTTACATGGGGTATGCATGCAAAATTCTCCTATATGTTTAGTATTTGAGTTCATGGAGTTTGGATGTTTATCTGATTACCTGAAAAGGCAACGTGGAAGCTTATCAAAGGAAGACCTTCTCGGAATGTGTCAAGATGTTAGTGAGGGAATGGCTTACCTTGAGGAGGCATCTGTCATTCATAGAGATCTGGTATGTTTGAATCACATCTGGTTTCCCTGTAAATAAATCTATAAGATAAAAAGTCAGCATAAAAATGAAATTACACCATTATCTTTAAATTTTAACGTAAGAAGACTTTCAGTGTTTGGACAGACAATGTACAACAGTGGAGATTGTGCAATATTTCTGATTATTCCTTCTATGTGAGAGTATTCAATTTTTTATTGATTTTGTCTGATTTTGTAGTGCCCACTAGTTTTTGATGTGAAGTAAATTTAATGTCTTTGTGGTTTGCTAATTTCTTATTGTTATTGGGTATGATATCATATATTATATCACACCAAGGTTCTTTCTGCTGAGCCTAGATGGAGGGGATTATAAAGGATTGGATAGAAAAAAACAGGTTCAGAGTCAACCTTCATAAAATTGAGTCCCTGTGGATTATGGGACTTCCTGGATCTAGAGATTTTCCATCTTTGGTTCAGGATGGGATAGCATTGTCTCAAACAAAGCCAGAGCTACATTTACAGAATCTTCTAGAGTCATGGCTGCTACTCAAAAAGCAGATGGCAGCCATGAATTAGAGGGCCTTTGCACAGCTTCATTTTATGTACCAATTGTACCCACCCCTGGATCAGTATGCCCTGTTCATGGTCATTCATATCCTGATCACTCATGAAATTCATTTTTTTTCTGTTTGCCAGAAGTTCATAAAGGGTTTTCAGTCAGCAATAAATGTGGGTATTGTACAATGTGGCTCATATTTTCTCTACAAATATATTCTTTCTTTTCTTTCCCACAGGCTGCTCGGAACTGTTTGGTGGGCGAATTTCAAGTTGTCAAAGTGTCAGATTTTGGAATGTCACGGTAATATAGGTTTCTTATACATTATTAGCCCTATGGTTGATAAGTGGAAATCTACTACAGTTTTTGAATTATATCCAACCTAACCCAATTAAAATTTATTGGATTGGCAAATGCTTCTAAAGCTCAACTCTGCTCCGTTTCTGCTGCAATTTCTTTAACCTACTCCTTTCTTGACAGCCAGCTTAAGAGAACTAAAGGATCTCAATGCATTTTTGTATTAGTTTATCATTTGAATTTTCCCACTGTTCACCTTTGCAAATCTGTAACTTGTATGAATGAAGTCAGTAAGGTTCAT
>NW_015391707.1:0-5397 GCF_001527695.2 Protobothrops mucrosquamatus | reverse complement strand
TGCTTCAAGGTCTTGTAGTTAAAAAGCTGTTCATTGTTTGTCTTAACAGGACAAGAAATTTGACCATGTTTTTGTCTTAGATGATCTCTAAAAATATTTGAATATCTTTTTTTAAAGTGTAAAGTATTTAAAGCCATATTTATCTTTAGAATTTTGTAAAGATAGAGCAACAAAAATTCCACAAAACATGAGATCCTTCCGTAGTTTATTATCACACCACATCACATGATTGGCATAAAAGGGACTTTTCTGCTTCACCCTTCTCAGTCCATTTCATATTTTTACTGGGTTGTTAAATCAATAGTATAATCCAGAAATGAAAATGAACATATATCTATGAATGAACAACTCAAAACCAATTAATATTTTAATTTATTCAGCTGAAAGGGAATCGTGTATGGAATATATAAAAACATTTACAATACCTGAATGATAAAAACATTCCTTTAGTTAGAACTAGTGCTACTTAGCATGGGTGGCTGGATTTGGGGTCTCTTATCATAGGTATACAGGGACTGTTTGTTCAAGAAATATCTAAAGAACTTTCTATTTCAATTAAGATTTTTGTTTAAAAAAATTTCCATGCTGACAATTGAATAAAAATCAAGTTAACCGTGATATTCTTTATTTTATTTTTCTAAAATTATAGCAGTAGCAGTAATAGTGATTTATTTTCTCCAGGATGACCTGTCCCCAACTTAATCCATTGCCATTCATTTCCATTGTGATTGAGTCTATTCACCTTGGTTATCGTTTTCTTTCTTTCCTTCCAATTGACTCAAGATTATAGACTTCTCCCAAGAGCTTGATCTTTGCACAATATGTTGAAAAATATGACAATTTGAACCTGTTCATTTGTGCCCTGAGTGAGAACTGTGGAATTGATTTGTTCAATGATTCATTTGTTTGTTGTCTTGGCTATCTGTGGGGTTCTCAAAAGTATTTCCCAACATCAGAGTTGTCAGAAATCTTCCTGTCTTGGATTTTCAAAGTTCAGTTTTCAGATTCATATAATGTCATAGAGAAAAATATATTTCCTGCACAATTCTGATTATGTAGTATAGAGTACCTAAAAGTATGTATATATAGAATAGCATCTGAATATCATTTCCAAGCCTTCATTTCTATTCTACTAAGCGCTACTCTGAGGCATAAGTTATCCCACCATTTCAGCAGCTTTCTTATTAATTGCACCTGTTGTCATTAGTTTGGCCATCTGTATATATAATCTTAATCCCCTGTTTTCACTGTATTCCTTTATTTCATTATTGGAACTTGCAGATCATTTGCATTTTCAGTTATCAAAATAGTGTCATCAGCATCATGCAGATATTCCTCCACTTTTAACTCATGTTCAGCTTCTTCCAATCTAGTTTCCCTTAATATGTATTTAACATATAAGTTGCATAAATAAGGGGCGAGTGCACATCCTTCTCTCTCTTTTGCCAATCTGAAACTTGTGTGCCAACACTGTGGCTTCCTGATCTTTCTATAATTTTTGCATGAGGGCAATAGGATCTTTCAGAGTTTTTAAACAGATTCAGCAGTTGGACATGATCAGCACAATGAAAGGCCTTTCTATAATCTCATAAATTAAATATAAACTCATACTGACTTCTTGTTGATATTCTTTGACTTTCTCAATTATCCAGTAATGTCTTATATTCCTCAGCCTTTTCTAAAACCAGATTGAGCATGTGGCATCTCCTCTTCCATGTAAGCATTGTTTTGTTAGGATATAAAGTTAAGGAATATTTATAATATTTTGCACATTTCTTTCTTACTGATATAAAGACTGACCTCTGCCAATCTGTTGACCTCTAGGTTGTTGTCTAGATTTGCTAGTGTAGTTTGGTTGGAACCTTTACCGCATCTTTTTCTGTTGCTTGCCAAAATTCTATAAATATTCCATTAATTCCCATAGCCTTCCAAATGATGAGGAGGAGAGTGCTGATTTAACATCATCTTCTATCATGAGAGGGTCTTGTAAGTACGGAATATCTTCTTCAGTATCTTGGATGTTGACATCTATATTGTACAGAATCTCAATATACTCCTTCTATTTTTGTTTGACCTTTTTGGAATCAGTTACTGTCTGTCCATTGGTGTCTTTTATCACACCATTTCAAGTTGTAAACTCTTAAATTCAGAGATTTTTGGGGGAAGACTTTCCTTGTTTTTTCATGCCTGTTTACACAGTGTCTTTATAGATCAGTGGTTCTCAACCTATGGGTCGCGACCCCATTTGGGGTCGATCGACCATTTCACAGGGGTCGCCAAGCAAGGCTGTCCACCATTTTTTCCCCCTTTTCCGGCGGGTGCCTTACCTCCCTTGGGCTGGGCCAGCTGGTGGTCGGCCTGCTCCGTCTCTGCCACTTGCCAGCTACGCCTCGGCCGGCGCAGGGGGCGGAACCACACATGCACGGCACTCCCGGGCAGGGAAAGTCCTCGACTTACGACCGGTTGGGTAGTCCTCGACTTACGACCGGTTTAGTCCTCGACTTACGACCGGTTTAGTCCTCGACTTTCGACCGGTTGGGGATCCCAGCATTAAAAAGGTTGAGAACCACTGTTATAGATATTGTTGCAATGTAGCTTCTTGTCTCTTCTAATAGTTTTCTGAAACTCTTTGTTAAGTTTCTTCCTGAGATCTTTGTCTTTCTTGGTTTGAGCTTCTCTTCTCTTTTTGGCAATTTCCATTGTTTATTCTGACAACTGGCTTGATTCCTTTCTTTTCTTTTTCTTTCTTCATTCCTTCTTCTTTTGTTTCTTTGTCTTTGGCAGTTTCTTTTCACATTCATTCTTAACAGCATCTTCAAATTCATTCCACAATTCCTATGGTTCCTTATTGGTGAGATGCGGGACTTCAAAGTGATTCCTAATGTTCTTCTTGAAAATGTTGGGTATATGGTCAAGATCATATCATGGAAACTGGTTGGCTTTCTGCTTCCACTTTAGCTTAACCTGGAACTTGAACATTACCTGCAAAGATTGTAAATGCAAGGACTGTCCAAAGTTAATTTTTCATCAGTGTGGTAATTTGAAAGAGTTGCTAAAGAAGTCAGTTGTTAAAGAAGGATTAGCTGTAGTATAGTCTCCTGACTGAAAGTGTTGATTTGCTGATGCATAAAATGTCAGTGTGTAAGCGATTCATTTGATTCTTCACTATGTGGAGCTTTTCTATGTTTATGCTTCTTACATTTTATGCTCCCATTGTAATTCTATCTCTGTAGCTTCAGATTTTCTTCTCTTCCATGGAAGCGTCCTGAAGGCTTTAATTTAGTCACTAGTACCCTGAAAGATCCACAGCTCTTCCTCAATAGTGTGTTGAGTGCCATTTGACCTGAGGGGCCCATCATTCAGCACTATATTGTTTTTCACATTATAATGTTTACCCTTGTGATTTTTTGGTGAAATGCACAAGTAGTTTGATAATTGCCTTTTCCTGCCAGTGTGAAATGATGTCACTAAATTGATCATCTGCTTCTAGCATCTTCCTCTATCTGCCCAATAGAGAGGTCTGCTTGTTTTAGCAGGCAGCTGTGATGACCACCATGCCTTAGAAGACCCTGTTAGGATTATATTCTCTTGACATACATTTCTGGCATTCTTCACTCATCCCACCTGCCTCTGCTGCCACAATACACAGAACAGCAGGATTAGGGAGGAGGGGGAGTGAAGTAATAGTAAGTGACAGTGAACAAACAACATATGACTATATAGTCAAAAGCAAACTCATAATCTGTTGACAATCTGGAGCCTGCTATTATTATTTCAATAGGATGACTAACCAATGTGCAACCTTACATCTTAATTTAGGAGAAATTTCCTTTAAACTTAATGAAATTTTCTCTAGTTATCTATAGGATTACATTGTGAATCTCACTGAAAAAATGTCTATTTTAAGCAATGGATCAAAACATTATTTGAGAGAAAGACAGAATGGAGGACGTTATTATGCTATTCTTCATGAATTATGTATCTTGCCTTATTTCAGGAGTATTGATGTGGGAGGTATTCTCTGAAGGCAAAACTCCTTACGAGAATCGGACAAATGCTGAGGTGGTAGAAGAAGTCAGTGCTGGCCTCCGATTGTATAAACCCAGACTTGCTTCCAATACCATTTATAATCTTATGCAACATTGTTGGAATGAGGTTAGTAAACCCTATTTCATGCAAGAAAGATGTAAGAATGAAGTAATATATTCTCTATTCAGTCATCCAACTCTTGGTGATTTCATGAACCTGACCGTAAAGTCAGTAGAGAAGAGGTTTCTCACAAAATGGCATTCTATTATCTATCTATTAAGGATATAACTAAGTTGTTATCTGGAAGTTTTATTATTGAAAAAAAATGTAATTATTCAACTACATGTACTCTAACTAAGATATAGGGGCCATATAAATTTTACTACTTAGTGTTTATTAAATTACAAGTATCTGTGATCACTTATCAAGAGTTTCTGTCAATGGGGAAATGCCAAAAAGAGGCAAATATTCATCTTTAACATGGAATGTGGGATTAAAAAAAACATTATTTAGAATGGCTTATTTTATCTTTGGATTTTAAATTATACTTATTTAAGAATAGGGTTAAATATCTTTCTTGTAAAGTTGGACCATTCATCTAGTAGCATAATTCTTTGTTATGGATTTCCCTTCTGACTTCCTATCAGTTACAAATGGCTTCACCTCCAGGAGGGAGGAAATTATCAATACATTTGCTACTGGAGAACACCATTATAGTCTCTTGAATTCATCAATGTGCAGTATTCATCTAAAATGTTATTTTGTTATAAACTTTTTTTCATAATTGCCATTCTAGTGCACTCATAAATTAGCACTTAATTCTCTTTTCTTGTTTTTTTTCTTCTTCAGAAGCAAAACGACAGACCACCTTTTTCTCACCTGCTCTGCCATCTCAATGAAATTTCTGAATCTGATCTTTAAGAATGAGTGGATTTGAAAAGATATAAAAAAACATACATTTTTGTAATCATTATATCTTGAAGGAGTAACAAACTGCGACTGAGATACTAAGAAGACTCTTGGCCTTCTGAGAAAATTGAGAACCAAGAAAGTGGACAGTTCAAGATACAGGAAAATAGTCTGATGTGCTGTTCCTTGTCTGAGAGAGAGAGAGAGAGAGAGAGAGAGAGAGAGAGAGAGAGAGAGAGAGAGAGAGAGAATGGAATAGACTTCTTTGATTTTCATTCTAATTTGGCTGCAGTGAAATGAATCCTTGCATCTTTCATTCACTGATTCTATAATTACACTATTATGGACAGATTCAGGAAATACAGCTGAATCAATTATCTGAGATTTCTTAAGCTAAAGTTATTGATATGCTTTTTGTCAGTTTCATTAAAAGTTGCCATGAATATAAAGGCATCCACT
>NW_015391706.1:50249-55035 GCF_001527695.2 Protobothrops mucrosquamatus | reverse complement strand
AGAAGAAGAAGAAGAAGAAGAAGAAGAAGAAGAAGAAGAAGAAGAAGAAGAAGAAGAAGAAGAAGAAGAAGAAGAAGAAGAAGAAGAAGAAGAAGAAGAAGAAGAAGAAGAAGAAGAAGAAGAAGAAGAAGAAGAAGAAGAAGTAGTAGTAGTAGTAGTAGTAGTAGTAGTAGTAGTAGTAGTAGTAGTAGTAGTAGTTGGAAATGACCTTGAGGTCATCTAGTCCAACCCCTGCTCAGGCAGGAAACCCTATACTAGTGATGGCGAATCTTTTAGAGACCAATTGCCCAAACTGCCACCCAAACCCACTTATGTATCGCCGGGTACCGGGTAGGCATGGCCCACTGGGTGGGCGTGGCTGTGGTGGTTATGGCAGACTGGGTGGGTGTGGCCAAGGTGGCCGTGGTAACCTCGATGTTGCTCATGGGGAGGGATGCCTGTGGGGGCTGGGTAGGGTTGGGGGAGATCCAGGGGGTCTCTGGCAGGTGGGGCGGTGGGCAGGAGGCTTGTCCTGCACGGTGAGGCGAGGTAAGGAGAGGCAGGGCGGGGGTGCCACTGCTGCGGGGCAAAGCAAGATCACTGACACCATCAGCCCATACACACAGGCCAGTGAGTGCATGGGGTCCGACAGTGTCCGTCAGCAGCCACAGCCTGCCAGCCCCTTGACCGGCACACTTTGGGGCTCCGCAGCCTGCCACCAGCAGTTCAGAGAAGCTGCCCTTCAGCTGGAAAGCCAGCCAAAAGCTGAGGAGGCAATGCAGTGGGTCGTGCCCGGGAAAAAGAGACCATGCGAGGCCAGGAGGGATGGGATGGAGGGGATGGAAACCAGCCATGCTGGGATGCATCCGGCCACGTGGGACCTCAGGCGAGTTAGCAGGCGGCTGGTTGAAGAGGGACGGTTGCCATCTCCAGAGCATGGCACGCGTGCCCACAGAGAGGGCTCTGAGTGCCGCCTCTGGCACACATGCCATAGCTTCGCCACCACTGCCCTATACCATTCCAGACAAATGGCTGTCCAGTCTGTTCTTAAAAACTTCCAGTGTTGGAGCATTCACAGCTTCTGGAGGCAGGTTGTTTCCCTGATTAATTGTTCTAACTGTCAGGAAATTTCTCCTCAGTTCCAAGTTGCTTCTCTCTTTGGTTAGTCTCCACCCGTTGCTTTTTGTCCTGCCTTCAGACGCTTTGGAGAATAGCTCGACTCCCTCTTCTTTGTGGCAGCCCCTGAGAGTTAATATAGTTAATGCTAGAAGGTATCGGCTGAACGTCTTCAGCTGAAGCTGAACCATTCAATATAACTTATTCAGAAGCTGTCCTTCTATTAGGATAGCACATTAGAAGACTGTGGTTTTGGTTAAATATTACCTATCCCAAGTGACAAAAAAAATTGTTTTTGCCGATGTGAATTCTTCCATTACTTCCTTAAAAGTGCTGGAGGTGAAAGGTCAGTTCGGAAAATACATCTCCAGACGGCTGTTCATTACAGAAGCAAATTGAAGCATAACCAAAATCAAAGAACTGGGGGAAATTCAATTTTAGGAAATGCATAAACATTATTTTTAATCTAAAGAAAACTGTTCTGGGGCAAGCAGAAAACTGAATTTAAATAAAAGTGCCAGAATTTCACATAGCTATGTTTAGTTTTGGCTTATCAATTTTTTATCTCATTGTTTGGTACAATTTAAATTATTGGGGCTTCGCAGATTGATGTTTGCCTAAGCATTCAGTCAAAAAAAAATGATAAGGTGTATACAAATGGGAATTTCAAATGAGATTAGCAAATTGTTGGATATGTGTGTGGGTCATGTGTGAGGTGATAATTGCTTTGCAGCCACAGACGATTTGATCTCTGTGAATGCAGAGCAATAGATAGTCTCTGCTCTATTGATGATAGTGGTGATAACGACCATAACAATGATGATTTTATGGAAAGCATAAAAAAAAAAGCAGCTAAAAGTTGGATTTGAATCAAGCTTTCCCATTATGCATTCATCAGTCCTGGCATTGGGCCTCCCATGGAATAATCTTCACCTTACTGAATAACTTCCATAATTATCCCAAGGTGGTTGTGTAGGTATTTAGAATAGAGTAGAATAGAATAGAATAGAATAGAATAGAATAGAATAGAATGGAATGGAATGGAATGGAATGGAATGGAATGGAGTAGAGTAGAGTAGAGTAGAGTAGAGTAGAGTAGAGTAGAGTAGAGTAGAGTAGAGTAGAACAGGACAGAACAGAACAGAACAGAACAGAACAGAACAGAACGGAGTGGAGTGGAGTAGAGTAGAGTAGAGTAGAGTAGAGTAGAGTAGAGTAGAGTAGAGTAGAACAGAACAGAACAGAGCAGAGTAGAGCAGAGCAGAGCAGAGCAGAGCAGAACAGAACAGAACAGAACAGAACAGAACAGAACAGAATAGAATAGAATAGAATAGAATAACAGAGTTGGAAGGGACTTTGGAGGTCTCCTAATCCAGCCCCCTGCTCAAGCAGGAGAACCTATACCATTTCAGACAATTTTATTTATTAACCTAAATGTATTAACCTAAAAAGATCTGATGGTATGGACATTCAGTGGACATGTCCAAGGAATGGGGAAAGATCTCAGATAGATTAGAACTGCAGTACATTTAGCTCAGCAACTTCTTTCTTCTTGTGGCTGTGTAATTACAGGAAGTGAATATGTCTTGTCTAATGAAGAAGAAAGCTAGGGAAGACATGATAACAGTGTTCCAATATTTGAGGGGCTCCTACAAAGATGAGGAGGGGTCAAACTATTTTCCAAAGCACTGAAAGGCAAAACGAGAAACAATGTATGGAAACTAACCAAGGAGAGAAGCAACCTAGAACCAAGGAGCAATTTCCCAACTGGGAGACCAATCAACCAGTGGAACAGCTTGCCTTCAGAGGTTGTAAGTGCTCCATCCCTGGAGCCTTTCAAAAAGAGACTGGACAACCATTTATCTGAAATAGTATAGGGCAGGGGTCTTCAAACTTGGCCTTTTTATGACTTCTGGACTTCAACTCCCAGAATTCCTGGCTGAGGAATTCTGGGAGTTGAAGTCCAGAAGTCATAAAAGGGCCAAGTTTGAAGATCCCTGGTATAGGGTCTCCTGCTTGAGCATGGAGTTGGGCTAGAAGATCTCCAAGATCCCTTCCAACTCTTATTGTTCTTTGTTCTAATAGAGGTGTTAACTCACTAATTCAGTCTGTTTAATGCAAATGAACCATTAAAAAAAAGTTTGTCTGATTTAATTTAACAGCCAAGATGGGGGAATGAGTTATGAAAGGTGGAGCGAAGGGCACGTCAACTCTAAGAAGGGTAATCGCCTTTTCTGTTTTCCATTCAACCTTAATATTTTGGTGCTCACTGACTAGTTGTCATATCCAATATCTGAGATGTCATCCTAATTTAATTGACCCATTCTCACCTAGGCAAGCAGGGTGGCCATGCTGCATATCCCAGCAGTCAAAGAGTTTTCACTGGTGGGTTCTAGGAGGAGGTCCTGCTCAGATGTTGCCCCCACCCTATAGAACAGACATGTCAAACACAAGACCGGGGGCCAGATGCAGCCCGCAAAGTGGTTTCATGTGGCCCGTGAAGCCATCCTGGAAACAGTGAGGGAACGGCCCCTGCTGCCTTGGCCCTGGCCCAGGCTGGCTAGGAGCCAATGTAAAATTTTGTGGTGGCCATCTTGGCACTTGCCCTGGTGGACCATGCCTTGGCACTTGCCCCGGTCCCACCCCCTTCTGCCAGAGACCCTCAGATCTGTCCAACTCCTGCCCAGGCCCCCATAGGCACCCTTCATGCGAATGATGTAGAACTGGCCATGCCCACCAAGTAGGCCACACCCACTCCATCCCCGTCCACCCAGTAGGCTGCACCCACTCTGGCCACACCCACCCGCTCCCCCAGGGCAACCGCAATGCTGATGTGGCCCTCAGTGAAATTGAGTTTGACACCCCTGCTATAGAACATCTTATCTCTAGAACTGAAGTGAACCCCCAGTCTTCTGGAAAAGAGTTAAGATTGGTTTTTAGATCTTAGCATGGGGGTCTAGAAGTATAATACAGCCCTGAGGCTGGCTGGTGGCTTGAGGATACTCCCTCTGCCTTGTTAATCTCTTAGTTAATGCCACTTTACAATGCCTTGGTAAGGCCACACTTGGAATACTGCATCCAGTTTGGTGACCACGATGTAAAAAAGATGTTGAGACTCTAGAAAGAGTGCAGAGAAGAGCGACAAAGATGATCAGGGGACTAGAGGCTAAAACATATAAGGAACAATGGCTGGAATTGGGTCTGTCTAGTTTAAAAAAGAGAAGAACGAGGGGGGACATGATAGCAGTCTTCCAATGTCTCAGGGGCTGCCACAAAGAAGAGGGAGTCAAGCTATTCTCCAAAGCACCTGAAGGCAGGACAAGAAGCAACGGGTGGAAACTCATCAAGGAGAGAAGCAACCTAAAACTGAAGAGAAATTTCCTGACAGTTAGAACAATTAACCAGTGGAACAACCTGCCTCCAGAAGCTGTGAATGCTTCAACGCTGGAAGTTTTTAAGAAGAGATTGGACAGCCATTTGTCTGAAATGGTACAGGGTTTCCTGCCTGAGCAGGGGGTTGAACTAGATGACCTCCAAGGTCCCTTCCAACTTTTTTATTATTATTATTATTATTATTATTATTATTATTATTATTATTATTATTATTATTATTATTATTATTATTATTATTATTATTATTATTATTATTATTATTATTATTATTATTATTATTATTATTATTATTATTATT
>NW_015391706.1:35651-43042 GCF_001527695.2 Protobothrops mucrosquamatus | reverse complement strand
GGGGTGGTCATAGCCACCTCAATGTTGCTCGTGGGGGGGATGCCTGTGGAAGCTGGGCAGTGTTGGCAGTGATCCAGAGGGTGTCTGGCAGGTGGGGCGGTGGGCAGGAGGTTCATCCTGCAGGGTGAGGCAGGGGACAGGGAGGAGGTACCATTGCCATGGGGCAAGGCGAGGCAGGGGCCGGGGCGGCTGCTGCCTGACACCATCAGCCCTCGTACACAGAGGCCAGCGAGTGCATGGGGGCCAACGGCGTCCATCAGCAGCCACAGCCTGCCAGCCCCTTGACCGGCGCACTCTGGGGCTCCACAGCCCGCTGCCAATATCAGGCGGAGTAGGGGGGGCACATGATGCAGACTGCTGGACACGCTTACCCATCCCATCTGTTTTTTCTTGTGGTTGGAGAGCAGGTTGCTGCTGGTCATCTTGGCCCCCTTGCAGATCTTGCCCTTGGCCCACGCATGGAGCCTGTTCCCCTCGCTCACCCAACCTGTGCGAGCTGCTGGCGGCAGCGGTGTATGTGCCCACAGAGAGGGCTCTGAGTGCCAACTCTGGCACGCGTGCCATAGGTTCGCCACCACTGAGCTAGACAGTCACTTGTCTGAGATGGTATAGATCTTCCTGCTCAAGCAGGGGGCTGGATTAGAAGACCTTCAAGATCCCTTCCAGCTCTATTTTATTCCATTTGAGTTCTGTTGATGGATCGGTTAGTTGGTTTTACTCAAAAATGTCATTCAAGAATGCTGTTGTGATCCAACCTTCATCTCCTTTATGAGCAAGAGACATTGGAACATCCTTTCACAGAAAACGTTCCGGATACTAATTCAGAAATGAGCTGCTTATGACAGAAATGCTACTAATCTCTCCATCGTCCACTTCCCACAGAACTCCAATTTATTTGCTGTTCCTGGAAATTAATTACAAATGATCAGAAGATCAGTTTGCAGATCCAACCGCTTAACAGTGACAAACAAGAATGCAAACAGATGAAGAAAGTTTCTTTGAATTTGCATGGTATCTCCACCTAATGAAATAATAATAAGTCCTGGACAGCAGAAGAAGAGGGTGAGCGACATCACTAAGGTCAAGAAGTCATTATGGCTTCATATTAGAGATAGTCCTTGAATTGGGACCAGAAATCATGGGCGCTCCATCACTGGAGATTTTTAAGAAGAAGCTAGACAGTCACTCGTCTGAGATGATATAGGTCCTCCTGCTTGAGCAGGGGGCTGGACTAGAAGACCTCCAAGGTCCCTTCCAGCTCTATTCTATTCTATTCTATTCTATTCTATTCTATTCTATTCTATTCTGTTCTGTTCTGTTCTGTTCTGTTCTGTTCTATTTCAAATGTCAAGCCTTAAGATTATCCCATTATGACAGGGTTCTCCCAACTTGGCAACTTTAAGACTTGTGGACTTCAATTCCCAGAATTCCCCAGCCAGTATGGCAGACTGAAGAATTCTGGGAGTTGAAGTCCACAAGCCTAAAGATATAGTATAGCACTCTCTCACCCAAAGTTTGGGCAAAATTCCTAGGTTCAGATTGATCTTCCTCCATTTGAGTCATGAAATGGTATAGGGAATGAGGGATAAAGAGACCCAGTTTGGTCTACAGTAAGTGGTTAAGACACCAAGCTAGAGATCAAGAGACTGTGAGTTCTAGTCCTGCCTTACCCACAAAAGCTGGTCCCTCTCTCTTATCCCAATCCATCTCACAGGGTTGATGTTGTGGGGAAAATAAGATGAAGAAAATGTGTTGGCTATGTTTGCTGCCTTGAGTTGTTTGTAAAAACAATAAAGGGGGATATAAACAAATAAGCAACATGAATAAAAAACAAATTAAAAATGTAGCCATCCATGGGGACCAGTTGCCTGTAAAGTCGCCAAGAGTTGGACACGACTGAGCAATTAAAACTATTAATAGTCATCCATTTAAGCAGAAAAAAGAAAAGAAAAGCAAAGAGAAAGAAAGCAAGTTTGCTCAGCGCATTGTGCAGGAGCATCTTCTAATCATAAATAACTTCAAAAGCATCGCCAACCATACCTGAAGGTGGGGGGGGGNATGACCTCCAAGATCTTTTTTTACTTTATTATTATTATTATTATTATTATTATTATTATTATTATTATTATTATTATTATTATTATTATTATTATTATTATTATTATTATTATTATTATTATTATTATTATTATTATGTATATATCTGCCTACTCGCTCACAGCAGCTCTAGGCAGCTTGCAAGCAATAAAACACAGCACAGGAAAAAAATAACAAATAAACAATTCCCCCCCGCCAAATCCCTGGCAACACCAACAATAATCAATGGCTTGTTGAGTGGGCTCCATCCCACTCTGGCTTTCCCAGGCCAGTTGGCAGAATCAGGCCATGGGGGCCTTGAGAAAGAATATCGAAGTGGGGGCCATTCTAATTTCTGTGGGAAGAGCCACTATGAAGAAGGCCCTTCTTCTGGGTCCCCCCTATCTCCTTAGGGGACGGGACCAGCAACATTCCTTGCCTCTCAGCTCTAGCAGTTTTGGGTAGATGTGACCGGCAAGAGACGATCCCTCAGATAACCTGGTTCCGAGCCATGAAGGGCTTTAAAGGTGACAACCAGCACCTTGCATTGCACCTGGAAGCAAATCGGGAGAAGGGACACATGCACACCGAGGTCTGCACAAAACCAGGTGGGTTGCTGCATGTTGAACCAACTGGAGCTTCCGGATGTATTTTTTTCAAGGGCAGCTCCATGTAGAGCGCGAGGTAGTAGATAAAAGTCTTCGACCAATCAGGGCCAGCAAATAATGACAGGAAAGTACAGCATTGACCCCAATCTACAACAAAAACAAAAATATTGTCATTCCCTCCCATCGGTTCCCATTATGCAAGGGGAAGAACAAGGATGCATGTTGCCTACAGATCTTTGATAGGATAATTCAATTCGACAACACTTCAGATAAATTACCTTTCTAAACAAGATTGCTGAACCGAAGAGATGGCCCACTTCAGCGTGTCAGGCTCTTATCTGCCCTCTTTGATGGTTTTCACATGCAAATCATTGTCTCTGCATTAGGAAAACAAAGTGGATGATGGAATCAAGTGGGCTCACTCTAATATTTCAGTTCCAGGTGTCAAAGCAGAGCTGTGCAATGTTCTCAGTCAAGAAGTTGCTGAGAGTGGATTTGAGCTGTTGACTTCTACAGACCCTGGGCATGATAAATGACCGCTTGACTGTAGTCCAGTAGTGCTTGTCCTTTTCTATTGAAACACACTAAAACACAACTCTCCTTAATTTTCAAAATGTGTAATGTAGATAGGATTCGGAGCTTTCTTTCTTTCTTTCTTTCTTTCTTTCTTTCTTTCTTTCTTTCTTTCTTTCTTTCTTTCTTTCTTTCTTTCTTTCTTTCTTTTTTCTTAAAGCAGAATTGTCCTGTATGGTCACAATAGACCAGGTTGTCTCCAGAAATAGAATGACAGAATAACAGAGTTGGAAGGGACCTTGGAGCACTTCTAGTGTAGCTCCTTGCTCAAGCAGGAGACCCCATACCATCTGAGATCAGTGGTTGTCCAATTTCTTCTTGAAAGCCTCCAGTGATAGAGCATCCACAACATCTGGAGCCAAGTAGTTCCACTGATTTATTGTTCTCACTGTCAGGAAATTTCTTCTTAGTTCTCTTCTTGATTAGTTTCCATCCATTGCTTCTTGTTCTATCTTCAGGTGCTTTGGAGAACTGACCCCCTGTTCTTTGTGGCAGCCCCTTAGATCAGGGGTGTCAAACTGCTTGCCCATGGGCCAGACACGTCAAGAGGAAACTGTGCCCATCCCATTGCCGGCAATGGGGAAAAAGTTCCAATAAGTCGTGCCACGTCATGTGACGTCGCGAATTTGACATATCTGCCTTAGATATTTGAACACTGCTATCATGTCTCCACTAGTCCTTTTTTTCATTAGACTAGACATATCCAATTCTTGCAACTGGTACTTCATATATATTTTAGCCTCCAGGCCCCTAATCATCTTCTTTGCTCTTCTCTGCACTCTTTCTAGAGTCACAACATCTTTTTTATATTGTGGTGACCAAACTTGGATGCCAAAAATGATGAAAAATGACTAAAAATGATCAAAAGTGACCAAAAATGATGAACTAATTCATCATTCTTGAACTAACCATACTACAAACCATTTTCATTGGTTGCATGTCCACCTAGGAAAGGTTGTGTGGACAAGAATCCTCCAGAAAAACCCTTGTTGTTGTTAGTTGCAAAGTTGCCAAACATCTGAATTTTGACCACATGATCATTGGAATCCTACAAAGGTTGTCTCTGTGAAAAACCGTCCTGGGTCCTTTTTTCCAGTACCGTTGTAACTTTAAACAGTCACTAAATGAACTGTTATAAGCTGAGGACTAGATATACAACAAATTTATGCTGTTTTCTGAGTACATACAACATGAGATCCTGACAGCCATAGTTTCTTCCTATTATGCAGCTTTTATATTTGTTGTTGTTGTTAGTTGCAAAGACATGTCCAACCCATCGCGACCCCATGGACAATGTTCCTCCAGGCCTTCCTGTCCTCTACCATCTTCTGGAGTCCATTTAAGCTCACGCCTACTGCTTCAGTGACTCCATCCAGCCACCTCATTCTCCATCGTCCCCTTCTTCTCTTGCCCTCAATCTTTCCCAGCATTAGGCTCTTCTCCAGTGAGTCCTTCCTTCTCATTAGGTGGCCAAAGTACTTGAGTTTCAACTTCAGGATCCAGCCTTCTAAAGAGCAGTTGGGGTTGATCTCCTCTAGGACTGACCGGTTGGATCACCTTGCAGTCCAGGGGACTCGCAGGAGTCTTCTCCAGCACCAGAGTTCAAAGGCCTCAATTCTTTGGCGCTCAGCCTTTCTTATGGTCTAACTTTCACAGCCATAGAAAAACCCTACACTGCTGTAATAACAATATGCTTTTCTTAGGAAGGCACTGCAGAAAGCAATAAATACATTTAATTTTCCCCTCACAAAAGAAAGAAACAAACAAAAAGCCCAAATCCCAATTTCTTATGATAAGAAACTCACCAATCCCATCTGCTCTTAAGCAGACCACCGAATTTATGACTGGGGATTTCATGAAGAATCTACCCTGCAAATTGGAAAGCAAAACAGGTCAGATTTATAACAACCCCCTGAAAATTTCCCAAGTACCAGTTGCTTAGTCTCCTCCCATATATCCTTGTTGTTGTGCTTGCAGTCTCCTGTGTGATGTTCTTCAAGAATTTGCTTTCTTTGATACAAAAACACCACTACAAGTAATTGCTTGAGGGAAACCATGATGAAAGGATATCCTTTGAACCAAGCAATTGGTTCGCTTACTAGCGATTCAATTATTCCATTATTTGGGGGGGATCTTGTTACCAGAATCCCTGGCGTTCATTTTTTTTTTCTCCATCCTATGTGTCTCTATCTCCTTTGTGTATCTATTTTTCACCTCCAGCAGGAGAGACCTTGACTGTGGCATTTTTATCCTTCAATTATTCTAGCAACTGCGGAAAAACCAGGGAGATCAACAAAGTTATGCTTGTGCATGCATGCATTCCAAAAAGCTGTTCAGTCTGTGAGTTATATTGAAGAATGATGTAATATCTCCTGGTGCATGGATCTTTGAGAAAAGATTATTATTATATTTTCTCTCCTTTCTTGATCATAACATTTCAAATCCCAGCCTAGCTCTGGAAAAAAAAAATCATGAATGAGTATGTGAGAGAAAGCCAATTCATTTAGAGATTACAAACATTATAAGGAGGAGCAGAACTATGATCTCCTCCTTATACTTGTGCAACACAAATGAAACAGAAGGGAGACACAAGAACAACAACAACAACAACAATAATGATGATGATGATGATGATGATAATGATGATGATAATGATAATGATAATGATAATGATAATGAATAATAATAATAATAATAATAATAATAATAATAATAATAATAATAATAATAATAATAATAATAATAATAATAATAATAATAATAAAGTTAGAAGGGACCTTGGAGGTCCTCTAGTCCAACCCCCTGCTCAGGCAGGAAACCCTATACCATTTCAGACAAATGGCTGTCCAGTCTCTTCTTAAAAACTTCCAGTATTGGAGCATTCACCGCTTCTGGAGGCAGGTTGTTCCACTGGTTAATTGGAGTGCCTTGCCACAATCTTAGTTTTGTAACCTCTTCCTCCCCAAAGGAGAGCTCTCTACATATACTCTCAGACCTCACATTTATCATTCAAATATGTGCTTTATTCCAGAAACCCAAAAAAGACTTTCTTACAGCATAGACCTATGCAGAGATGCAAATTATAGCCTGGAAAAATAGTCCACATTGCTGTGCTAATGTAATGTGGCCTACGGAACACACTTGTTAGTGAGAATTCCATTCTAACTCCCAAAGAGTTAGAGAAGCATAAGTGAAAAGCATAAGTTGAAGTCCACGAGTCAAGGTTGCCTACCCCTGGGCTAGGTGTTACTTCTCAGAGGTATTATTTAATATTTTTCATTAATATTTTAAAACTCTTTCTTATAACATAATCTAGTTTTATGTGCCTCTTTTACTGTTCTCATTTAAGTATTAAATGCATGAAAAAATAAACTACCTTTTAGTATATCATTTTTTTATATATATATACTTAAAATGGTCATTAGGGGAGAGAACCAGTTGTTAAATTATTTCAATCCCACCACTGCCTGGTTTGTTGTTGCTGTCAACGTTGTGACAAACCGAACTGAAGCCATTTTCATTTTGTCTTTGTTGCCACATGTTAGCTTAGGTGTTTTAGATGAAGAAGGAGAGGGGGAGTTATTCTCTGTTAGCCAAAACAATTCATATGTGTGAGAACCAAGGTCATTGATGATAACATTTTGGTGGGCCAGAGAGCAGGGAGGAGAGCCCGAGTTTTGTAACAATTGGTTAGTGTGATTTATGACAGTAAATTGGGCTTGGAATTGCAACTTGTAACTTTGTAACCGGGGGAGGGGATTTTAGTCTTGGGTTCACCTTTGTACGTGCCGATATCTTGTTTCCTAAATAAAATGTTCTTTAAGGAAGAAATCCTTGCCTTGAAGTTCTTTTAAACAGTTTCATCTATCGGAACCATGACAGTTGCTGTGGTTGGCTGTTGCTGCGGTTTTTGGTCAGATCATGCCTGGAAGAACATAACCTTCAAGAGGTGAAGGGATCTTAATTAAACATGGATGAATTGATAGACGGGAACAGGAGAGGAGCAGATACAGCTGAGCTCAGCAGAAGTCAAGATCCACAGATGTCTGAAGGGGCAACTGCAGATTGCAAGCTTGCAACAAAATGGAGAAAGCACCACTACAAAAGTGTTCAAAGGCTACTTTTGCCATCTGG
>NW_015391706.1:30063-35183 GCF_001527695.2 Protobothrops mucrosquamatus | reverse complement strand
AGAGCCTCAGTTTCTCCCCCTTGTGAAAATCTAGTCTACAAAAAAAGAGGTTTGCAAATGCTTCAGTAATTTCCTTTTCATGTGGTAATGATCAGGATAAAAACAGGCACGTGTAGCAGTATTAACCTGTCACCATCAATTTGTTAAAACAAAATTAATTTGTAAGAACAAAAGATATGAAGGTTATTCTCAACATAGAGATCAAATTGCAGTTAAGGCTGTTTCATTATTGTGCAAGCTCTGGGAAGAAAACCTATTTTTACACCATCTATTCCTGAAACATCAACCTGTATTCGTTTGAGGAACCATTCATGATACATACCAAAGGTGACAATGTTTTTTTTTCAGACAAATCACAAGGTCCTTCCACTTTTGTTACCTGTGCAAAAATGTTCAGGTTCTTGTGATCATCCATCTGTCCATAGAAATGGATGGACCCACAAAATGGATCTATCTGGGCATGTTTAGCCTAAGGAACAGAAGGTAGAGGGGAGACGTACTAACAGTCTAACACACAAAATTCACAGCACTGCTTTCTGACAAACAGAATAAAAAGAAATAAGCCGTGTGTACTTACAAATCTAATATGAGCTTAAAATCCCCAAAGAAGATAATTTTGGCCAAACTAATTTTAGCTGGCTGCTTTTCATTTCTGATACTGTAGCAGAGAAAGAGGTAGGGGATAAAACAATCTCTATTTAAGGATTAGAAGCTCACCTGACCAGCAAATGTTATTTTCTTCTATTTTTCTTTCTTTCTTTTTGAGCTTCTAAAAGCTTCTTAATCTTTTTTGCTCTCCCTGTTCTGCAAAATACTGTACATAAGAAATAGACCCGAGAAGTATTTATGTTTTAGGCAAACCCAGATACAATTACCCAAAGGGGCTAAAAATAGGAGAGGGGAAGGAAATAAGTGCTACATACTCCAGACTGTAATAACTATACTTCTTTCAAGAAATGGAGGTTATAATCTAACTATTAAAATTCCATAACCAACTGCTTTCAGCCTTCAGAGTGTGTGAAAAGCTGCACGCTTCCTAAAATTCTATTCTAGCACTTGTTTTGCAGCTTTGGATCCCCTGCAGAGATCCATTTTTTGTTGAAAGTGACTTCATCTAAATAATATTTAACTGCCTGGCAAACACTATTGACGAAGAGAAATTGCTGTTGTAGTTAACAGGTATTTTAACACAATCAAGAGAGCATCTGCCATTGATAGACAAGAGGAGAGTTTAGTGGGCTTGAATTAGGGTACAGTTAAACAACTGAGGCCTTTGAACTCTGGTGCTGGAGAAGACTCCTGCGAGTGCCCTGGACTGCAAGGCGATCAAACCGGTCAGTCCTAGAGGAGATCAACCCCGACTGCTCTTTAGAAGGCCAGATCTTGAAGTTGAAACTCAAGTACTTTGGCCACCTAATGAGAAGGAAGGACTCACTGGAGAAGAGCCTAATGCTGGGAAAGATGGAGGGCAAGAGAAGAAGGGGACGACAGAGAATGAGGTGGCTGGATGGAGTCACTGAAGCAGTAGGTGTGAACTTAAATGGACTCCAGAAGATGGTAGAGGACAGGAAGACCTGGAGGAACGTTATCCATGGGGTCGCGATGGGTCGGACACGACTTCACAACTAACAACAATAACAACAACAAACAATCCTTGGTGCTCTCTGAACTTGGTTGCTTTCTTGCAGATGTTTCATTACCCAAATTATGTACCATAATCAGTGAATGGGTAATGAAACATCTGGAAGAAAACAGCCAAGCTCAGAGAGCACCAAGGACTCTTCATTTCAACCTGGAGCTACAAATATTCTCCTTTATTGGAATCACAACAATCTGTATCTCCTAAGAGATTTAAGTCTGTTACATATGGAGAGTTAAGTGTCCTCTTCTTTGTACCCTTGTAGGGTTTGCTATCCTGGTCACCCCGAAAATGTGTTTAACTTTAACCCTGCTTTAGATTGACTTTATATGGGAGAAGGAGTGACAGAACCTGGGGGCAGGTGAAAAGAGGGAACAGCCTAGAGTAGAGCACCCCAAACACTCTGGGTTGGTGGCCCAGAGGGAAAGAGAAGAGCATGGAAAGGTATGCGCATATGTGCACTCACACATGCACATGTGCATGTGCAAAATGGGTGTGTGCATGGTGGTGGTGCTAAAACAAGAAAAAAGTGAAGGAAACGATTGGTCCATTAGTGGGGGAAAGTGGTAAGAAGGTGACTAACAATAGGGAGAAAGCAGAACTATTTAACTCGTTTTTTGCATCTGTCTTTACACAAAGGGAAAAAAACAGACCAACCTATCAAAAATAGTGCCATAAAAAAACAGTATAGAAACACAAGATAGGCAAGAAAATGATAAGTGAGCACCTGTCCAGCCTAGACGAGTTCAAATCACCAGGACCAGATGGATTACACCCCAAGGTTCTCAAGGAACTGGCAGATGTGATCGCAGAACCACTGAACTATATTTTTCAAAGATCTTGGAGCACTGGGGAACTACCAGAGGACTGGAAAAAAGCTGATGTAGTTCCCATCTTCAAAAAAGGAAATAAAAATGGATCCAGGAAATTACAGACCTATCAGCCTGACCTCAATACCTGGGAAGATTCTGGAAAAGATAATAAAACAACAAATCAGCGAACACCTAGAGGCAAACAAAGTCATTACTAAAAGCCAACATGGGTTTGTAAAAAACAGATCATGCCAGACAAACCTTATTACATTCTTTGACCAAGTGACAAAATTAGTGGATCAGAGGAATGCTGTGGATACAATTTACTTGGACTTCAGTAAGGCATTTGATAAAGTAGATCACAACCTACTACTCGATAAGATAGAAAAATGTGGGTTAGACAGCATCACCACCAGATGGATTCGTAGCTGGCTGACCAGCCGTACTCAGCATGTGGTCCTCAATGGAACTGCATCTATATGGAGGGAAGTGTGTAGTGGGGTGCCCCAGGGCTCTGTTCTGGGCCCAATGCTCTTCAACATCTTCATCAATGATTTGGACGAGGGGATAGATGGGGAACTCATCAAATTTGCAGATGACACCAAGCTGGCAGGAATAGCCAACACTCCAGAAGACAGGCTTAAGATACAAGAGGACCTGGACAGACTTGAACACTGGGCGCTATCTAACAAAATGAAATTCAATGGTGAAAAAAGTAAGGTTCTACATTTAGGCAAAAAAACCCCAAATGTACAGGTATAGTATAGGGGGTACCTTGCTCAATAGTAGTAACTGTGAGAGGGATCTCGGAGTCCTAGCGGACAATCATTTAAATATGAGCTAGCAGTGTGCTGCAGCTGCCAAAAAGGCCAACACAGTGCTGGGCTGCATTAACAGAGGGATAGAATCAAGATCACATGAAGTGTTAATACCACTTTACAATGCCTTAGTAAGGCCACACTTGGAATACTGCATCCAGTTTTGGTCACCACGATGTAAAAAAGATGCTGAGACTCTAGAAAGAGTACAGAGAAGAGCAACAAAGATTATTAGAGGACTGGAGGCTAAAACATATAAGGAATGGTTGCTGGAATTGGGTATATCTAGTTTAACGAAGAGAAGGACGAGGGGGGACATGATAGCAGTGTTCCAATATCTCAGGGGCTGCCACAAAGAAGAGGGAGTCAAGCTCAGCTTGGAAACCTCCTTTTCCCCTCAGCATGACTGGCTCAGGAATTCTGGGAGTTGAAGTCCATGAGTAATAAAAGAGCCAAGGTTGACCACCCCTGTTCTAAACTATAGTGGAATCATAGCATTTTTGAAGCAAAAGGTATCTGTGATCTCTATTTTGATCCCCTTGTTGGAAAGCAATTCACAATTCAGATAGTTTGTAGGAAGCGATTAACAACTGTTGAGAAAGGCTCCAAATTGATTGATTGATATCCTATGAGCTGACAGGGTGATTCCCATTCATTTTATTTTTCCAACAATAATTCTGTACAATAGGCTGGGCTAGGAGAGAGGCATTGTGCTTCTCTTTCTAGAAAGTTAATTTCTTCTCTAAATATTGTGGATATCCTTTTCTTGTTCTTGTGTGGAAATGCTGTAAAACTCAACAGTTCTGAAAAATGATGTATAACTGCATGAAACGAATTCCAAAGCTTGGGTTCTTTTTTCCAACTTGCTAATACTAAACATTATCATATCACACATTCCCATAAAGCATATTGATTTGGTTTTGAAATGTGGTTCATCTGCTAGAACAGGGCTTTTCAACCTTTTCACCCATTGTACCACTTTTAGGATATGGCAACATTCGAGTACCACCAGTCGCCTAGCAAGGTGTCAAAAACTTGAAGCCCCCCCCCCAAAAAAAAAAGTGATAAAGTACTGGTAGTCCTTGACTTACAACAGTTCTCTTAGTGACTGTTCAAAGTTATAATGGCACTGAAAAAAGTGCCCCCCAAGCCACAGCCGAGCAAGACACCTGCCTGCCTGCCCGGTGGCGCTCTTCCTCCTGTCCGAGGTTTTCATTGTTGTGAGCATTTCTGTTGAGGATTGGCAGCGGGGGTGGGGTGGGGGGGTGTTTGGTTTTTATTCCCCCCCGCCTGCTGGGTGGTTGCAGCAGGTTTTGGTCACTTCACATGACCCTGGGACACTGTGACCGTCATAAATATGAATCAGTTGCCAAGCATATGAATGTAAATCACAAGACCCTGGAGATGCTGCAACATTCCAGCTGATTGGCGCTTCTTTTGGGCTCAGCAGAAGCACCAGGATCAGCGCCGAGCTCCAGCTGGAGCCTGGCGCTGATCCTGGCGCTTCCGCTGAGCCCTGCAGCTCCAGCTGTCTCCCACTCAGGCTTGTGTGGTGCTGCCACAGGTTCAGCTCATTCCTCTCCCCAGCTACCACTTTTCTAGGATGGTTGCATACCACCTGCCAGGTGCCAATGTACCACAGGTGGTACCTGTACCACTGGTTGAAAAGCCCTGTGATAGGATATTCTATGCTTCTCACTAGAAATTATGGACAATAAAACATCCTTGAAACTGAAAAATAAATATGATGTAAAATCCAATTCAAAATGGAAGTCATTCCTGAATTGTAAGAGTGCTTTACCTTCTAAATGAATTTCTAAACAAG
Source organism: Protobothrops mucrosquamatus (assembly GCF_001527695.2). Classification (NCBI taxonomy): domain Eukaryota; kingdom Metazoa; phylum Chordata; class Lepidosauria; order Squamata; family Viperidae; genus Protobothrops; species Protobothrops mucrosquamatus. The sequence goes on along the minus strand of NW_015391706.1, from coordinate 30,089 downwards.
CATGGAATGTTTAGGCTAAGTGGAAA
>NW_015391706.1:27722-29547 GCF_001527695.2 Protobothrops mucrosquamatus | reverse complement strand
GTGGAGTTCGTATCTGATGAATTCCCATCGTATTTAATTATGTTTTAATTTAAGGAGGTCATTATTCCTATAATTTAAGGAACATAAAATATGTAGAGCTAAACTAATGTTACTTTGATATTTGTATTGAATATTACAATGCTGTAAATTTATTTTATTTTATCGATTGAAGGATACAGTTTACAGTCCACTAATTCTTCATAACTCGACATGTCTCACAATGAAAAAAGGAAGATCAAAACAATAAAAATACAGGAAGTCCTCGTCTTACAACTACAACGGAGCCCCAATTTTCTGTTGCTAAATGAGACATTTGTTATGGGAATTTTGCCTCATTTTACGACCGTTCTTGCCACAGCTGTTAAGTGAATCACTGCAGTTGTTAAGTTAATAACAAGACTGTTAAGTGTATCTGGCTTCTCCATTGACTTTACTTGTCAGAAGTTCACAAAAGGGGATCACATGACCCCGGGACACTGCATCCGTCACAAATATGAGTCAGTTGCCAAGCATCTGAATTTTGACCATGTGACCATGGGGATGCTGCAACATTCATAAGTGTGAAAAATGGTCATACTTCACATTTTTCAGTGCCATTGTAGCAATAGCAATAGCATTTAAACTTATATACTGCTTACAGCACTCTCTAAGCGGTTTACAGATTTACAGAATCAGCATCTTGCCCCCAACAATCTGGGTCCTTATTTTACCGACCTCGGAAGAATGGAAGGCTCAGTCAACCTTGAGATGGTCAGAATCGAACTCCTGGTAGTCGGCAGACTTAGCCTGCAATACTGCATTCTAACCAGTGCGCCACTACGACACTTGTAACTTTGAACAGTCATTAAAAGAAATGTTGTAAGTCAAGGACTACTCGTAAAAGAAATTGTGAACAGCCTACAGATAGACCAAAACCATGGAACAGGGGCTAAACCATCATCTTGCCCCAAAAAATAACTAGGTCTTTCATAGCACCTGGAATTAAGGAGAAACTTCCTGACAGTGAGGACAATTAACCAGTGGAACAGCTTGCCTCCAGAAATCGTGGGTGCTCCATCACTGGAGGTTTTCAAGAAGAGACTAGACAATCACCTGTCTGAGGTGGTGTGGGTTCTCCTGCTTGAGCAGGGGGCTGGACTAGAAGACCTCCAGGGTCCCTTCCAGCTTCTATTCTATTATATTCTATTCCTCTACACTACTCCTCTTTTCTGTTCTGTTCTGTTCTGTTCTGTTCTGTTCCATTCCTCCCCTCCACTCCACTCCACTCCACTCCACTCCACTCCACTCCATTCCATTCCATTCCATTCCATTCTATTCTATTCTATTCTATTCTATTCTATTCTATTCTATTCTATTCTATTCTATTCCTCTACACTACTCCTCTTTTCTGTTCTGTTCTGTTCTGTTCTGTTCCATTCCTCCACTCCACTCCACTCCATTCCATTCCATTCCATTCCATTCCATTCCATTCCATTCCATTCCATTCCATTCTATTCTATTCTATTCTATTCTATTCTATTCCTCTACACTACTCCTCTTTTCTGTTCTGTTCTGTTCTGTTCTGTTCCGTTCCTCCACTCCACTCCACTCCACTCCACTCTACTCCATTCCATTCCATTCCATTCTATTCTATTCTATTCTATTCTATTCTATTCTATTCTATTCTATTCTATTCTATTCTATTCTTCTCAGTGTTACTCCCCTCCAAGTCAGAGGAGGGGAAGGCTCTCTGGACATGCTCAGAGGTATTGTCCTCTGGGCATTCTGTAGTTTGGAAGTGGTAGTTTTCAGCTTTGTCTTTAGCTGGGACAAAACTGAAGGGCAA
>NW_015391706.1:17646-26874 GCF_001527695.2 Protobothrops mucrosquamatus | reverse complement strand
CCATCTTTCTTTCTCTTTCTTTCTTTCTTTCTTTCTTTCTTTCTTTCTCTTCCTTCCTTCCTCCCTTCCTCCCTCCCTCCTCCCTCCCATCTTCCTTTCTTCCTTCCTTCCTTCCTTTCTTCTTCCTTCCTTCCTTCCTTCCTTCCTTCCTTCCTTCCTTCCTTCCTTCCTTCCTTCCTTCCTTTCTTTTTCCATTAAAGCGCAGCAACCAATATACAGATATGCTTAACAGCTATGACGTTTGCCTAATGACTGCCACAAAACATTTGTATAATTGAGCCCAATCACATAGTGACCCACTTAACAACTACAATGACTTGTGACTATATTTCTGGGTTCAATTACATTTATAACCCAGTGACTACTTGCATGCATAAAAAAAATGGAAATTATGTTATACTCTCAATAAACTTCTGGATGCAAATGGAATGTATGGAGCAATGATCCGAGAACTAAAAATATCGGTTTTGCTATTTAGTTATAACAATTGCTGATATTTTATTGGAATATTAAAAAAAACACGAACTTACCACTCATATAAGTTACTCATGGGGAATAATATAAATTGAATTTTTGATATGACTGTAGATGTTCAGTGAATTACTTAAACTTTAAGAGAAATCTTTGCAAACTGTTGGAGGATTGCTTCACCAAAGTTGTTAGGAGACAAGCAAAAAAAAAGTACATAAACCTATATATTGAATTATATATGCATTATTTATCCCCAAATGCAATTTCTAAATGTATAGTAATGTTGCCAAAGCAACAACATTTATGTGAAATGGTATATTTGAGGATAGCATTTTTGTAAAAATCTTTATATCCAAATTATGCACTCTAAATTATGCATTCTTTCAAATGCTGCACTTCACAAAACAGATTGTCACGGGAAAACAATAAAGCTTCAGAAGCAACACAATGCAAAAAGATATGCATGCTTTTTGTTTGTGGTTTATTTAAATAGCGATTGTATCTTTGTGTACATATTTTTGCATATCTAGAATCATGCAAAGTAGCAGAAACGTAGGATGGAGAATGTTGATTACTCTAGTTCTAATCAAACCAGATATCTCTTGGGAATTTTAATTGTCTTAGAGAAAATATTATTTATTTTATGAAATTTGCTTTGAATTTTCCTGGAACTTGAAATACCAGGGACAACTGCTTCATAATGATGGACTGATTGATTGGTTTTCTTTAGTTTTGATAATTCCTTACTGATGAAGGGTTGTCTAAATCCAAACTTTTCCATTTTTAGCAGTCAATTAGAAAAAAAAGTTAAATATATTACCAACATATTTCATATATTACAAACAGACAACCCATAACCCGTTGGATCATCTTTCAGAGGTCAGACAAAACAGAATGTCCATGGGTGGGCAAAAAAAATCAATGGGTGGGACTTCTGACTTCCTGCTGGCTTCCCCAATGACTTTCCTTACAGAAAACTAGCAGGGACTGTTGGAAATGAGTAACAGAATAACAAAGTTGGAAGGGACCTTGGAGGTTTTCTAGTGCAGGGCTTTTCAACCTTTTCACCCATTGTACCACTTTTAGGATATGGCAACATCCGAGTACCACCCGTCGCCTAGCAAGGTGTCAAAAACTTGATGACCCCCCCCCAAAAGGAAAAAAGTGATAAAGTACAGGTAGTCCTTGACTTACAACAGTTCGCTTAGTGACTGTTCGAAGTTACAATGGCACTGAAAAAAGTGCCCCCCAAGCCACAGCCGAGCAAGACACCTGCCTGCCCACCCAGCGGCGCTCTTCCTCCTATCCGAGGTTTTCATTGTTGTGAGCATTTCTGTTGAGGATTGGCAGCGGGGATGGGGTGGGGGGTATTTGGTTCTTATTCCCCCCGTCTGCTGGGTGGTTGCAGCAGGTTTTGGTCACTTCACATGACCCTCGGACACTGTGACCATCATAAATATGAATCAATTGCCAAGCATCTGAATGTAAATCACAAGACCCCGGAGATGCTGCAACATTCCAGCTGATCGGCGCTTCTTCTGGGCTCAGCAGAAGTGCCAGGATCAGTGCTGCTTTCCAGCTGATTGGTGCTTCTTCAGGGCTCAGCAGAAGTGCCAGGATCAGTGCTGCTTTCCAGCTGGAGCCTGGCGCTGATCCTGGCGCTTCCACTGAGCCCTGACAGCCCTGAAGAAGCGCCGATCAGTTGGAAAGCGGCACTGATCCTGGCGCTTCCGCTGAGCCCTGATAGCCCTGCAGCTCCAGCCATCTCTCGCTCAGGCTTGTGCGGTGCTGCCACCAGTTCAGCTCATTCCCCTCCCCCACTACCACTGTTCTAGGATGGTCGCGTACCACCTGCAAGGTGCCAATGTACCGCAGGTGGTACCCGTACCACTGGTTGAAAAGCCCTGTTCTAGTGCAACCCCCTGCCCAAGCAGGAAGTCGTATAACATTTTGGACAAATAGTTGTCCAATCTCTTTTTTAAAAAACGTCTAGTGTTTTAACACATCTTCTGGAGGCAAGTAACACGACAACCATATGACTGTGGCAGTTCTGAAGTGGCCACAACTTTGCCAAATTCCAGTCCCACAGGAATCACGGATCCCAAAAGGGGATGAGGCTTGGTCTATTCATATACTGTAAAGTGTAAGCAATAAATAACAGCCTAATTAAGGAACTGCTGAGAATGCTCCCACCAACACAGATAAAACAAGCCACCTGCATATAAACAGAGAGCAAACCCCATTCCCTTCTGGCACTGATTATGTTACCTAGTTGGGTAACGAAATGTCTACAAGAAAACAAATAGCTCAGAGCGGTGGTGGGATTCAGCCGGTTTGCACCAGTTCAGCAGAACTGGTAGATAATTTTTTGTTGCCCAGATCCAGAATGGACTTCTGGAAGCGGCATCCACACAGAGAACTGGTTGTTCACATATTTGAATCCCACCTCTGCCTCAGACAGCACCAAAGACTCCACTGCTAAAACTAAGTTCTTAAAGTCCTTAAATAATGCTCAAATAACTTTTCTTTCTGAGTTTGTATTCGGGCCCTTCAAGATGGCCAAAAGGGTGGGAGCATTCAGTGGTAGAATGTTCTACGGGGATGAGACCACAGCAGAAAAGACTCTTCTTGACTCCAACTGCTTCAGTTCCTTAGCAGATGGGATCTTTAACAGGCCTCTTCAACTGATGTGAGTGGGGCAAGCTTGCCCCATCAGGGAAAGATGGGTCTTCAGCTATCCCAGGCCCATGTATTAGTTGGTTGATTTCCATGGGATTTCTTCATTTTTATTATTCTGTAAAATGTATTTATGTTTGCCCATTCACTCCCGCTTTGTATTTAGAGCTAAACCTACGCAAAGAAATCTGCTTTTAAGCATCCTGAGATACCTGCACCTCTGTTCTGGAAAGCAGTACAATGAAAGGTAAATATTCTCGACTGATGTGGATATACCTTGGAAATGTACATGTGAATAGTACTGTAAAACGTGCAATAAGAATAAAGAGTAGAAGCAGCTCTGGGTTAGGATGTCACCAGAATATTGGATGTCCCTGGAAAAGGCACATTTGTGGAAGCTGGAATAGTTACTCTTAAGTGTGATATGTTGTTCCTGATGGGTCTATTAATCTCTCACTTCTGGAGTGTTCCATTTAATTTGATGCTGCACTTAGGAAAGCCAGAAAAAATTAAGCTAGATAGATGCCATTGCTCTAAAGGAAACAGCAGGGTTAGAAAACTCTAGCATGAAAAGTGTTCCCTTATGCATTTTTCCCTAAACAAACTCTTGAATCTCTTCAGTGGAGCTAATCAAGTAGAACATAGAACACAGCATGAGTCGGAAAGGACCTTGGCGGTCATCTAGTCCAACCCGCTGCTCGAGCAGGAGACCCTATACCATTTCAGAGAAGTGGCTGTCCAGTCTCTTCTTAAAGGCTTCCATTGATGGAGCACCCAGAACTGCTAGAGGCAAGCCGTTCCACTGGTTAATTTTTCTCACTGTTAGGAACTTTCTCCTTAGCTCTAGGTTGCTTCTCTCCTTGATTTGTTTTCATTTAATGTTTCTTGTCTTGCCTTCTGGTGCTTTTGAAAATAAGCTGAAAGTAATACAACTATACCCTATGATATTGTGCAGATTGTTTTGATGGGTTAAATGGAAGTGTGCACAGAATTCCACTTTAGCTTTTTAATTATGTTTCTTGGAGTTTCAATTTTTTGAGCAGTTAAAAGTGATTGCTAGCATTCTCCTTATAAAGGTTTTTATTGAGTTTTATGGGGTTAGGGAAGGGATAGGAGCAGGACAGGGATTAAGGATCGGGGTGGGGTTAGGATCGGGATTGGGGTTGGGACAGGATAGGGAACAATATCGGGATTGCCCCCCAATAACATTTTCAGGCTTTAGCAACCAGACTATTGCCCGGGTACATATGCTCAGTTAACATTAATTAATACAATAGTAAATAGCTGTAGTGAATATGATAAGCAGTAATAAGAAACAATATCAATTGGACAATACATATCATCCTTCTTGCTAATATATATTCAAAATAACATATCACATTCATTTCTCACTAGTTTGTTTTCCTAACCATTGGTAAAATTGATCCCACGTATCTCATACGATGAAAATAATGGAACCATATATGATGAAGAAGTGAGTCCTACACCATGATGTATTCTCATTGGGGAATCAACTCCTATGTCAGGAACTCAGGGAGCATATTCACAATCGATCCATTTGATCGATTCTCAATATGCATCCATGTAACTCTGGAATGGAAGGAAATGTGATACCTAGAATAGAATAGATCAGAGCTAGAAGGGACCTTGGAGGTCTTCTAGTCCAGCCCCCCACTCGAACAGGAAACCCTATATCATTTCAGACAAATGGTTGTCCAGTCTCTTCTTAAAAAATTCCAGTGATGGAGCACCCACAATTTCTGGAGGCAAGCTGTTCCACTGGTTAATTGTCCCCATCTACTGGTACACAGAAAAAGAAGGAAGGGGATGAAATTCAATGGATGGCTACCAACAGCAAAGAAAGCAATAATTCAGCATGATTAATAGATAAATCAATACAATAAAATCAACTGCTAGGAAGGACCTTTTAAAAGACTGTCAGACTCTTGAGATGATTTGGATAAGAAAAACCTACCGTCAGTAATAACACTACCTGTGTTGTAAGGTAACAGTACACAATAGTCCTCAACGTATGACCACAACTGAGCCCAAGATCTCAATTGTTAAGTGAGATGGTTGTTAAGTGAGTTTTGCCCCACTTTACAACCTTTCTTGCCGAAGTTACTAAGCAAATCACTGCAGTTGTTAAATTAGTTACATGGTTGCTAAGAGAATTGACTTTGACTTTGACTTGACTTGACTTGATTTTGACTTTGCTTGTCAGGAGATCGCAAAAGTTGATCACATGAGCCCAGGATACAGCAACCGTCATAAATACAGGCCAGTTGCCACGCGTCCGAATTTTGATCACATGACCATGGGGATGCTGCAATGGTCGCAAGTGTGAAACAAATGGTTGTAAGTTGCTTTTTTCAGTGCCTGTTGCAACTTCTAACAGTCGCCAAAATAATGGTTACAAGTCAAGGACTAATTGTAATAGAATTTTGCAATCTCTCTCCCCCTCGCCTTTACAGTCCAATAAACTAGGGGGTGATCCCTTCTTTTCTGTAGGCTAAGATCCCCATCTTTTCTGTAGGCTAAGATCCTTCAGGCTGAAGTACTCATAGAGTTAATTGCAAAAGTTTGGATCAATCCCTGATTGAGTCAGACGGCTTCACACCATTGCTGTTATTTGGGGGGGGGGGGGAATTAGGAAAAACTCATTCTTTGAAGACCACCTTGAAAAGGCGGGTATAAATAACATAAATATTAATAGCACCTAGACTTATATGCCGCTTCACAGTGCTTCACAGCCCTCTCTGAGCAGTTTACAGAGTCAGCCTATTGCCCCCAGCAATCTGACTCCTCATTTTACTGACCTCGGAAGGATGGAGGGCTGAGATAACCTCGAGCCAGTCAGGATCGAACTCCTGGCAGTGAGCAGAGTTAGCCTGCAATACTGCATTCTAACCGCTGTTTCCTCCTCATTCTCTAGCTTGGGAACAATTCAATAATTCATTTATTTGTTTCTTTTTCACAGAATGAGGTTAAATTAAAGGTTAGCAGAGTTTGGAGATAGAAATTGCTAAATTTCATGGACACCTATATAATTTTTTTGAACAGCATCAGATGATTAAATCTGATAAATGTATAAAGTGGGGAAATTGCTTTCAATAGATACTGTATGCTCCTTCTTAAATGCATTGGATGGATGGGTGGATGGATGGATGGATGGATGGGTGGATGGATGGATGGATGGGTGGATGGATGGATGGATGGATGGATGGATAGATAGATAGATAGATAGATAGATAGATAGATAGATACATGATAGATAGATAGATAGATAGATAGATAGATAGATAGATAGAGACATGATAGATAGATAGATAGATAGAGACATGATAGATAGATAGATAGATAGATAGATAGATAGATAGATAGATAGATAGATAGATAGATAGAGAGGTAGGTAGGTAGGTAGGTAGGTAGGTAGGTAGAGATGAGAGAGAGAGAGAGAGAGAGAGAGAGAGAGAGAGAGAGAGAGAGAGAGAGAGAGAGAGAGAGAGAGAGAGAGAGAGAGAGAAGATAGACAGACAGACAGATGATAGATATGCCAAGCAATGGTTTGAAACTGTTTGCCCATGTGGTTCTCAAGAGTTTAGCTCAGCTCAAATGAGAGTTTATTCTTAGAGATGATCTAATATAATAGAGACAACGGTGTTCTTTGGTTGATTGTCCACAGCATCTGCCTATCAGAGGTGGATTGTTTTGCTTTTTTTTTATGTGCACAGCTAACAGTCATCAACAGATCATTCCTATATGAAACCAGAAGGTCCATTTAACCATAATGTTTCTTAAACGTTGATAGACATATGCAACATCTGTGTCTCCAAGTCTGATTACTTGTGATAGTGAGACTCCTAATTATGTGCTCTTTAAGGAAATGCTTTTTTTTAAAAAAAAATGTCATGGCCAGCTTCATCTCAGATGAAGATTTATGCAGGAAAAGAGCCTCTGTGTGCAGATGTCCAGCTTCATCTAAACTGAAATCACTGCCATCAAAATACTTTATACCATAGAAGCGGGGAACTTCCAGGCTGTCCACAATTGCTTCTCTGGGTGCTTTTATTTCCCAGGATTTCGTTGTAACGTAACTTGGCCTCCTACAAACAAGATGGATTAATGCGGGTAGGGGATAGGAGGAGGGGATCAAATCAACAAACTGGCATTCTCCTTCTCTCTCAATAGATCACTTCAAGAGCTGGAATGGGTGACACATTGCAAAAAAAAGGTTAATGTGCCTTTTATTATGCATTGAGTATTTGAAAGCATCTGAAATAACAGAGCATTAGATAAGATGTTTTGTGGGTTTTTTGCCTAATAGATTCTGCAGAATTTCATCTTACCCATCTAGGATTCACACATTCCCGCCTCAACTCATTGGTATGGCATTCACAGAGCTTCTGTTATCCGGAGTTGATCAGAAGACAGTTTCATCTGAACTCTTGCCCGCTCCTCCAAAAACTCATAAGTAGATACATTCTTCATTGGGCTTCTGATGTCTCTCACAAAAGTGAGATTAATGACTCCTAAATCTACATCATGGTTGTCCAACCTTTACAGTGGTTCTCAACCTGTGGGTCGGGACCCCATTTGGGGTCGATCGACCATTTCACGGGGGTCGCCAAGCAAGGCTGTCCGCCATTTTTTTTGTCCATTTTTCCCCCCCTTTTCCGGCGGGTGCCTTACCTCCCTTGGGCTGGGCCAGCTGGTGGTTGGCCTGCTCCGTCTCTGCCGCTTGCCAGCTACGCCTCGGCCGGTGCAGGGGGCGGAACCACGCATGTGCGGTGCTCCTGGGCAGGGAAAGTCCTCGACTTACGACTGGTTGGGTAGTCCTCGACTTACGTCCGGTTTAGTCCTCGACTTACGTCCAGTTTAGTCCTCGACTTACGACCGGTTTAGTCCTTCACTTACAACCGGTTTGGGTCGCGGCATTAAAAAGGTTGAGAACCACTGCTTTAGACTTTGCTTGGCCCACATTACTTTAGTCTATTAGCACATACCAATATTTGTGTTGCTAGATTTTGGAACATTTACAAAGACTCTTCAAACATGTCCCTAATTTAGAGTTTATTGGAGTAATAAAACATAAATCTAACAAAGGTATCCCTTTTACTACTTCTGTCATTAATCATTAAGCAGAGAGTTTTTCCAAACTCTCAACATCTTTTTTGTGATATGGTGACCAAAACTGCCTGCAGTATTCCAGGTGTGGTCTTACTAGGGCTTTGTAAAGCGGTACTAGTACTTCGTGTGATCTTGATTCTATGCCTCTGTTTATACAACCCAGGATTGCATTAACCTTTTTGGATGCTGCTGCACAGTGCTGGCTCATAGTCAAGTGATCGTCCACTGGGACTCCAAAACAAATGCAAAAAAAAAAAAAAAAAAAGGCAAGAAAAGCATGTGTAACACAGATGTATTCATCTATTCAATTTCTACACCTACATTTGGAGAAATGCACATGAAACTTTTAAAAAGTGTTCATGCACGCTTAAAAAAAAAAAATCTGCAAACCAATGGGATTACCAGAAATTTAAAAAAATGAGACAAAAGGAAGAACATAAAAGGGGGAAAAAGTGATTTTGTCCGATTTATCTGTTCTTAGCGTTGCAAAATGGTATTTTCATTCCATTGTTTCCTACTTTGCAGCATGGGGATTATTAAGAGGAATAATAAAATAAAATAGAACCTTGTTCTAACCCTCCCTACAGCTGAAGTCTCTCCATTAAATTGGATGGTGTCAGGGCAGTGGTGGGATTCAACCAGTTTGCACCAGTTTGGCAGAACCGGTAGCTAATTTTTTTGTTGCCCAGGCCCAGAACGGACTTCTGGAAGCGGCATCCACACAGGGAACCAGTTGTTCACATACTTGAATTCCACCACTGTGTCAGGGGGTACCAGTCTTGGCAGCTAACCATTTCAAACTCATTTGACAATTCCCAAACGTTAAGTACATTATTAATAAGTTCTTTCATGCCATATGTAAAAATGGAAAGAGCTATTCTTTAGATGCTCAGCAGTGACAGCTACCTCCATAATTTAAATGCTGGTCAATGTTGCTGGGATATTTTATTT
>NW_015391706.1:10964-12801 GCF_001527695.2 Protobothrops mucrosquamatus | reverse complement strand
GAATGAATTTATTTGAAAATGTATTAATTTGATTATAATATTCTATATAGAGAGGGAAATTTTTTCCAGAGCCTCAATATCTTTTTTTGTATTGTGGTGATCAGAACCGGATACAGTATTCCAAGTGTGGTCTTACTAAGGTAATAATAATAATAATGATGATGATGATGATGATGATGATGATGATGATGATGATGATAAAGTTGGAAGGGACCTTGGAGGTCATCTAGTCCAACCCCCTGCTCAGGCAGGAAACCCTATACCATTTCGGACAAATGGCTGTCCAGTCTCTTCTTAAAAACTTCCAGTGTTGGAGCATTCACCGCTTCTGGAGGCAGGTTGTTCCACTGGTTAATTTTTCTAACTGTCAGGAAGTTTCTCCTTAGTTCTAGGTTGCTTCTCTCCTTGATTAGTTTCCTTCCATTGCTTCTTGTCCTGCCTTCAAGCGCTTTGGAGAATAGCTTGACTCCCTCTTCTTTGTGGCAGCCCCTAAGATATTGGAACACTGCTATCATGTCCCCCCTCGTCCTTCTCTTCATTAAACTAGACATACCCAATTCCAGCAACCGTTCCTTATATGTTTTAGCCTCCAGTCTCCTAATCATCTTTGTTGCTCTTCTCTGTACTCTTTCTAGAGTCTCAACATCGTTTTTATATCATGGTGACCAAAACTGGATGCAGTATTCCAAGTGTGGCCTTACCAAGGCATTGTAAAGCAGTACTGAAACTTCATGTGATCTTGATTCTCTCTGTTAATGCAGTCTAGGATTGCATTGGGTTTTTGGGATTGGATCAGCAGAAACCTCCTTCACTTGCATTTATCTAAGAGACAGCCTTGAGCCACAAAATAGCTGACATAGCTACTCTTCCTGCTCTGAATGAGAAGGACAATCTTGGTTTGTTTTGCTGAGAGGCCATTAGATGAAAATGAGGCTGCAGACTGCATAATTCCTACATAATCAGGAGTATGTCAACATTTTAGATGTTATCATAAAGTCAAAAAAAATTATTCCCCTCTCTTTTATTATTTAACAGAAGCTTTTCTGTTGTTGATGTATTCATTAAAAGTTGGTTTGGTAAGTGCTTAATAGGTCCCCTCATTTTGAGCTGTACAAGAATAATGGCGTGTTCTATTTATTATTCATACATGGCAAGGAGAACTAGTACATTTTGCATTTTTTTGGGGAAAAAAAAACCTCAGGCAGCAATTAATGACCCAGTGTTGTATTCCTAATGCATTCTTTCAAGCCAATTAGTTCCTATATTTATTGCAATTCCATATTCTAATGTGAGAAGTTGATTTTTGTGGGAACGGAAAGTCCAGAGGTTAAGTATGTCAACTGTAAAATATCTACCAGGAGAACAGAGGAACTGATTGCTTTGGTAATTAAAAAAACAAGGTCACAGGATATAAGTTTCACAAGCAACCTCACTGAACCTCAAAACCCACAAAGGCAGATCTTATTGGATCTGATATTTTTTTTCGTCCTGAGATAAAAAGAGGAGAAAGGGTAGCTCATATTAAAGGTATGAATTATTATAAATATCAGTAATAAGAAGTGGCTTATAGTACACAGAAAGGATGGCTATTAAAAATATTAAATATATGGAAATTCTGGTTAAAAGGGGTCTCCCTCAAATAATAATAATAATAATAATAATAATAATAATAATAATAATAATAATAATAATAATAATAATAATAATAATAATAATAATAATAATAATAATAATAATAATAATAATAATAATAATAAAGTTGGAAGGGACCTTGGAGGTCATCTAGTCCAACCCCCTGCTCAGGCAGGAAACCCTACACCATTTCAGACAAATGGCT
>NW_015391706.1:5103-6767 GCF_001527695.2 Protobothrops mucrosquamatus | reverse complement strand
CCAACACTGGAAGTTTTTAAGAAGAGACTGGACAGCCATTTGTCTGAAATGGTGTAGGGTTTCCTGCCTGAGCAGGGGGTTGGACTCAATGACCTCCAAGGTCCCTTCCAACTTTATTATTATTATTATTATTATTATTATTATTATTATTATTATTATTATTATTATTATTATTATTATTATTATTATTATTATTATTGTTGTTGTTGTTGTTGTTGTTGTTGTTGTTGTTGTTGTTGTTATCTTCAAGGAAAAACAAAGAAAGTCCCATGGCCTAGTCCAGGTTTGCATTTCCTGGGATGTTTTTGGAGACCTTTATGGAATTCTTCGCTGAAGATGGGCCCATTTAACTAAACCGTCTATTTAACCTGTACTGCCGTGTCTTCTTTTTCGTCTTTGTGCTCCAGTGGTTCGTTCCTGTGTTATTTTCTTCTAAATTGTTTTATGCAATTGAACTGAAAGTGTGCAAATTGAAGGGACTTCCCAAAATATGGTTTGCTGCTAAATTGTTTTGGGCGGCGATTGCCTTCCCATTTGGAGACTGCTTGTATTAATAAAAAGCAGCCCTCGCTTTTATTAAATAAAAAGTAATATTCAGTCAATCAGTGTTGTAGAAGAGAATGCTGAATGATCTAATACGATCCCTCATGTCCCATAATTTCTTATAAGGCTGTCATAAACTCATGATCAAAGACGTAAGCCTGCTTTGTCTCATTCTATTCCAGTTTTTGTCTCTTGAACCACAACAGTCCCCTTTTAAATGACCCTTGTGTGAACTATAGATGGAAAACAAAGCCGAACTTCAAAAGGAGCCAACAGCATTATATGTATTATGTTTTTCCCCCTGCTCTTCCAATCACTCAATGATCCATTTATTTCCTGAACTTATTAACATCAACCATTCAATTAAGAGACTAATGCTTTATCAGGACTTATTCATAGGTTCACGTATCCAGTGGTAACGGCCCATTAATAGTTCTCCAGTCTTTGCTAGAAGAGGTCAATCAGGGGCTTTTCAGAAACAGAAAAGAAGGGAAAAAAACCACAGGAGTATTTAATGACTTTGGCTTGCAAGATTTTCATCGGTGTATGTAATTTTGTCCAATTCTGAAATTAGGACTAGGAAGGGATCTGTTAGGGGTAGTCCTTGACCTACAAACATTTGCTTAGCAACCCAAAGTGTTTTTTTTTTTCAGGAGGCAATTGGAATTTCTTGTTTTTCCTTTGAAGACGTTTTGCTTCTCATCCAAGAAGCTTCTTCAGCTCTGACTGGATGGTGGGGAGTGGAAGGACTTATACTCATTACAGACAGCTGGTCATTTGCATTCTTTTAGAGAGTCGTTGAGGCCACGTGGAGGTTTATCTGTGTCCTCAGGGTCACCTGAGCAGTGCAAGTCTCATACTCACATTTGCACTGCTCAGGTGACCCTGAGGACACAGGTAAAGCTCCAAATGGCTTCAATGACTCTCTAAAAGAATGCAAATGACCAGCTGCCTGCAAGGAGTATAAATCCTTCCATTCTCCATCATCCAGTCAGAGCTGAAGAAGCTTCTTAGATGGGAAGCAAAACATCTTCAAAGGAAAAGCAAGAATTTCCAGTTGCCTCCTGAAAAGGCACCTTTGGGACAACCATGATCTGGATGACTGAGAATCTCCATAGACA
>NW_015391706.1:0-1981 GCF_001527695.2 Protobothrops mucrosquamatus | reverse complement strand
TCTTTCTTTCTTTCTTTCTTCCTTCCTTCCTTTCTTTATTTCTCTTTCTTTCTTTCTTTCTTTCTTTCTTTCTTTCTTTCTTTCTTTCTTTCTTTCTTTCTTTCTTTCTTTCTTTCTTTGTCTTTCTTCTTCCTTCCTTCCTTCCTTTCTTTATTTCTCTTTCTTTCTTTCTTTTTCTTTCTTTTTTTCTTTCTATCTTTCTTTGTCTTTCTTTCTTTCTTTCTTCCTTCCTTCCTTCCTTTCTTCCTTCCTTCCTTCCCCCCTCCTTCTTTCTTTCTTTCTTTCTTTCCTTCTTTCTTTATAAAAAAAATATATACAAATTAATACAAGGTAAGAAAAAGAAAAGAAAGAAATCAAAGAGAAGACTAGAAGTGCAAGAAATGGGGAAAAATAAAAGAAATAGAGAAAAGAAAGAAAGGAGACACAAAGAAGTAGTTTCCAGTCTTCTTTACAGCAGTTATAAGTTCAATTATAAATTTACCTCTTATTCTATCATTTACAACATACCTCTCTTCTTTCTGCAATCTGTCTTGAATCCTCAAAACCATAAATCATAAATTCATTTTTTTTTTCTTTCACACAAAAAGCCTATAAGGAGTTTGTAGTCAGCAATAAATGTAGATATTGTCTTTTCTCTGATCAAAGAAGTCAATTGAGCCATCTCAGCAAACTCCATTATATTTGCCAACCATTCCTCCAGTACACAGTGCAAGCAATATTGAAATTTTCCATTTTTGTGCGTACAATAATCTCACTGCCGTTATACAAAATGTTCCATGAATGTTTTACAACTGTTTTTCCATCGATCCTAAAAGAAGAACATCAGGTCATCACATTATAAAAAAAGATGTTGGGACTTTTGAAAAAGTGCAGAGAAAAGCAACTAAGATGATTAAAAGCCTGGAGACTAACACAAATGAAGAATGGTTACAGGAATTGGGTATGGCTAGTCTAGAGAAAAGGACATGACTGCAGTATTCCAGTATTTGAGGGTCTGCCAAAAAGAAGAGGGGGGGGGGTCAACTTATTTTCCAAAGCACCAGAAGACAAGACAAGAAACAAAGGATGGAAACTAACCAAAGAGAGAAACAACCTGGAATTAAGGAGAAACTTCCTAACAGTGAGAACAATTAACCAGTGGAACAGCTTTGCCTTCAGATGTTGTGGATGCTCCATCACTGGAGGCTTTTAAGAAGAGACTGGAGAAGCCATTGTCTGAAATGGTATAGGAAGTTGGACTAGAAGATCTCCAAGATCCTTGCTAGCTCTATTCTGATTGATTGGTCTCAATTGTACATTAAACTTTAAAATCCTCTAATTCAATCTTTGTATTTTAATCCAGAATTTTCTAGCTTTTCACACACACACCAAACATAATACAGGGTCCAGTGGTGGGATTCAAATATGTGAACAACCGGTTCTCTGTGTGGATGCTGCTTCCAGAAGTCCATTCTGGGTCTGGGCAACAAAAAATTAGCTACTGGTTCTGCCGAAGTGGTGCGAACTGACTGAATCCCACCACTGATAGAGTCCCTTCTGATTGTTTACATTCCTAACATAAATTTGAAGTGCCTTTATACATTCTAGACAATTTCTCTAACAGCATGCATCAAAAATACATTGTTTTTATATATAAAAAATCTTTAAAATCATAACATAGCATTTCAATCTCTTTTATCACATATTTTCCCATTGCTCCAGCTGCATGTTATAACCACCTTTTTTAGTCTGTTTTCCTGTTTTCTTCAAGTTCCAATGATGGCATAGACTAATTTTAATAATAAAGAATATAATAATACTACCCTATATTTTTCTGCAACTTCATTACTTGAGTTTGCTAGGACAAAAAAGAAGACATCTATTTCATGAGTACCTATAGGGTTATGAAATATTTTCCACATTACTTTTAAAAAAATTGTAGCTGATCATATTCCAAAACATTTTTCCTAGTGAATCAAGTCAAATAAATGCTGTAAGATTT
>NW_015391705.1:57177-60686 GCF_001527695.2 Protobothrops mucrosquamatus | reverse complement strand
TCCCGCGCCCTTTAGGGGACCCGCGCCCGCACCTCCTCCATGGGCTCCGGCTCGGGCTCCGACTCGGTGGACTCCTCCTCCTCCTCTTCCTCCTCCTCCTGCGGCTCCTCCTCCGCCCCCCGCGGGAGACGCCGGTCCGGGTCGGCGGCGCGGTGGAGCGAGAAGGTGACGGAGGGCGCCGCCACCCAGGACCGCGTCAGCGCCATCCGGTCCTCCAGGGAAGGGCGGCTCATGTCGCGCCACGACTGGCTGCTCTGCGACTGCACGCTGGGCTGCGACGACAGCGGCGACGGCGACCGCGGCCGCGGCGGCGACCGCGCCATCTCGGCGCCTTTCCCGGGGAAGGGGAGCTTTTCAGGCGCCGAGCGCCGCCATCTTGTTGACGGGTCGTTGCCCAGCGACGCGGAGGGAGCGAGGGGGCGGGCCCTGCCGACGCGGCGTCGCCGCCGCCGCCGCCAACGTCGCGCGTAGAGCGGCCACGTTACGTCCCCGCGCGGGGTGCGACGGGAAGTGTAGTTCGAGCCGGCTGCTCTCTTTATTTCTGCTTTAAAGGGATTTTCTTGCCGGTCTCAGCCCCTAGAACAGGGGTTCTCAACCTTGGCAACTTTAAGACTTGTGGACTTGAACTCCCAGAGTTCCTCAGTCAGCTTTGCTGGCTGAGGAATTCTGGGAGTTCAAGTCCACAAGTCTTAACGTTGCCAAGGTTGAGGACCCCTGTCCTAGAATGATGACTCTAGGCCAGGGGGTCTTCAAACTTGGCCCTTTTAGGATTTGTGGACTTCAACTCCCAGAATTCCTCAGCCAGCAGGGACCATATAAGCCAGAGGTCTTCAAATATGGCCCTTTGATGACTTGTGGACTTCAACTCCCAGAATTCCTCAGCCAGGCACGTGTCATAAAAGGGCCATGTTGGAAGACCCCTGGCTTATATGGCCCATGCTGTCTGAGGAATTCTGGGAGTTGAAGTCCACAAGTCATAAAAGAGCCATGTTTGAAGACCCCTGGCTTATATGGTCCGTGCCGGCTGAGGAATTCTGGGAGTTGAAGTCCCAAGTCATCAAAGTGCCAAGTTGGAAGACCCCTGGCTTATATGGTCCATGCCGGCTGAGGAATTCTGGGAGTTGAAGTCCACAAGTCATAAAAGAGCCACATTTGAAGACCCCTGGCTTATATGGTCCATGCCGGCTGAGGAATTCTGGGAGTTGAAGTCCACAAGTCATCAAAGGGCCAAGTTTGAAGACCCCTGCTATAGGTAGTCCTTGGCTTACAAGTTCTTGTTTAGTGTCCATTCAAAGTTAACAACGTCATGGAAGCAAGTGACTTCTGACGGCCTTTCATTTCTTATGACTGTGGCAGCATCCTCACGTCAAAATTCGGACACTTGGCAATTGGAATAGATTTATGATGGTTTACATCAAGGGTCCCTAACCTGTGAGTCGTAGCCCGCTACCAGGCCAGGGGAAAGGCTGGCCAGTGCGGCGAAAATGGGGCCGCGGTAGCACCCACGCGGCAAAAACGGGGCGGTGCTAGCGAGCGTCATGCAAGCGTTAGGACAGCCCCGTTTGGGTCACCGTGCTCGCGGCCCTATTTGTGCGTCCGTGCGCGCGCGCATAAAATGCTTCCCCCTTCCTTTCCCTCCGGTCCGTCAACCAAGAAAGGTTGGAGACCTCTGCTTTACATTGTCCTGGGGGTCATGTGATCGCCTTTGGTGACCTTCTGGCAAGCAAAGACATCGTCTTACTTGGCCACACAAATTGTGGGTTGGATTGTGGTTGTAAATCAAGGATTCTCTGTAGCCGAATTGGGAAAGCTGAGCCGAGTTTCCCCTTTCTGCCTCTTACACCACCGAGCATCAAGGAAGGCCGTTCTTGAGTTTCTTTCTCACCTGAAGCCATTGCCGGGGCCAAAGCGATTGAGCCCCTGGCATGTATTTATGATGTTTGCGGCGTCCCGGGAGTCACGTGGTCCCATTTTGCGACCTCCTGATAAAGCCAAGTCCATGGGGAAGCCAGATTCACTTAATAACCATGTTACTAACTTCACAACTGCAGTGATTCAACGAACGACGGAGGCAAGAAAAGTGGTAAAATGGGGCAAAATTCTCTTAACAAATGTCTCCCTTATCAACAGAAATGTTGGGCTATATTGTGGTCATAAATCGAGGACTATCTGCACAGCACGGGTGTGAAAGTACCATCTTGAACGGTGGACGTCCTTGCTGCTCCCCGAGCTTCGTTGCTTTCCTGCAGACGTTTCACGACCCAGCTAGGTAACAGCTTCAGTCTTAGGAAAGTTCGAGCAATTGGCTAAATTTCTGGAAAGAACCGTTTTGACACTGCATTGGGGTAGGGTGGGCTCAGTGATGGCAAACCTTTTAGAGGCAGAGTGCCCAAACTGCAACCCAAAACCCACTTATGCATCGTCGGGTGCCGGGTGGGCGTGGCTGCAGTGGTAACAGCAGACTGGGTGGGACTAAAAAGTTCAATCAATCAATTCCAACTTTGCAAGATCTTTTTTTTTCCCCGCGAGAAGTTGAAATTGACTGATTGATTGAACCTTTTTTTTTTTTTTTTGCACACGGCGGCGGAGGCCTAAAGCGAAAAGGTTTTATAAAACCCAGCTGAAGGCCTAGGACTGGGGCGACGGCGCGCGTGCCCACAGAGAGGGCTCTGAGTGCCGCCTCTGGCACCCGTGCACCACTGGGTGGGCTAAAATAACCGGGTGTAAAAAAAACCAGAACAATATACTAAACAAGTATCTTCCCTTCTAACCATGTTTGTTAATTTACGATTCTTTAAAAAAAAATAATAATCAGGAATTTGGGGAGTTATTGGCCACTCCACGCTCCTGCAAGATTCTTCTAAAATCAGATTTATTTGGTTTCATTTGCCTCCCCAACTGGCCTGCTTATTCAGTTCCAGACTCTGGCTTGGCTGCAGAAATGCCTTTCTTAAACAGTCCGTTTTAAAAACTATCCTGCTGGGTTTTCCATCTGGACACGCTGGCTTCTGTGCCCGGGAAAGGCCACCCCTAATCAAATTAACGGTTAGGCTGGCAAAACATCCGTCAAAATCTTGAGCTGCTGCTGTCCTGGTGGATATCTATAAGGGAGGGAGGGAGGGAGGGAGAAAGCTTGGTCTCCCAAGGAACTTTGTTGAATTTTGGAGAGAAAAAAAAACTGGCAGCCTGCCTGTTTAGGTTAATGAGTTCTCCACCCTGAAGTGCTCCAGAGTTTATTTCCCACCATCTGGAAAACACCCGGCCCTTCCACTGGGATTTGCCAAGGTTCAGCCAAGAGAAGGGGTTATGAAAAACTTGAGGAGTGGGAGGGGAAAAAAAAGGTTCTTCCATCTGCTTAGCTGCGGCAGAGGAGAAATCCTGGCCGTTGGGCGCCTCTGTCTTGCTCACCGTTCAGATCGCTTTGCAGATGCCGTGCTGAAGATGGAGCAGACTTTGTTTGGGTGCAGATCAGGGGTGGAAGAGGAGGAGGAGGAGGAGGAGGAGGAGGA
>NW_015391705.1:37337-55279 GCF_001527695.2 Protobothrops mucrosquamatus | reverse complement strand
AGGAAGGAAGGAAAGAAAGGAGAGAAGGAAAGAAGGGAATGGAAGAGAGAAAGAGATAAAACAGCACTGAAAAAAAAAAGTGACCGATGATCATTTTTCACCCTTACACTGCGGCATCCCCACGGTCGCAGGATCAAAACTCGCACGCTTGAAGAGTTCCAGAATTATCTTTTAATGTTCCAGTTGCACCAAGAGGAAAGTAAGGCAAGGAGGGGACGGATGGAAAACCTGGGAATCAGATCGGATCGGAGAAAGCCATTTTTGCTTCCCGAGGGAGGCGTGAGGCAGACAAATGACAGGGGGAACTTTCCGACAATCAAAAGTTGCTGCTCCCTTCACATCCTCGAAAATGTTTATAATAAAGCAAGGGGGGGGGGAAACCCACTGAATTCTCAAAATCAGGCTCTTGCTTGATCCCAATTCCCCCCCCCCCAGTAGGCAGAAGGGAGCATCATCAGATCTGAACTAGCCACGATGAGATCCTGCAAAATGAACACCTGGGAATTTCTCCCCGACATCCATCTAGATCACGGGTCTTCCAACTTGGTCCTTTTGTGACTTGTGGACTTCAACTCCCAGAATTCCTCAGTCAACATGCATGCTGGCTGAGGAATTCTGGGAGTTGAAGTCCACAAGTCAAGGGGGTCTTCCAACTTGGCCCTTTGATGACTTGTGGACTTCAACTCCCAGAATTCCTCAGCCAGCGTGCCTGGCTGAGGAATTCTGGGAGTTGAAGTCCACAAGGAGTCTTCCAACTTGGCCCTTTAATGACTTGTGGACTTCAACTCCCAGAATTCCTCAGCCAGGCACGCTGTCTGAGGAATTCTGGGAGTTGAAGTCCACACGTCATCAAAGGGCCAAGTTGGAAGACCCCTGATCTAGATTCCTTCAAATGTCATTGGCCACATCGTGGTTTTGGATAGAGGTCGTGGTGGCGGCTTTCCTCCAGTTCAGATCCCTCTGGATCGAACAGACAAGCTTCCCCACCCTTCAGAGCTCAAGAGAAGCAACTCCCCATCGATTGCAACCGATCCCAGTTTATATGCCGCAGATTTAAGGATGCCAGCATATTATCTCGGCTTCTGCTGGTGCCACGGGCAATCCGTCCTGGCGAGGCGGGTCCTGAGACCACGCCGATGGGAAGATATGCACAAAGCAAGTCAAGCCAGCCTCTTCCAATGGGTGCAATGCAAAAAAATAAAGCAAAACGATGCGACTAAGTTCTAACTATGATCTAAAGTTAGCCAGAAAGGATGAAAACTCTGGGGGGGGGAGAGAGAGACAGAGAGAGAAAGAAAAAATCAATTCGCTGTGCCCACCCACCACCCCAGCAAAGAAGCTAACTGAAAAGCCCAAACATTACCCTATAGAGCAGGGGTCTTCCAACTTGGCCCTTTTATGACTTGTGGACTTCAACTCCCAGAATTCCTCAGCCAGGCACGTGGAATTCTGGGAGTTGAAGTCCACAAGTCATCAAAGGGCCAAGTTGGAAGACCCCCTGCCATCGAGACCTTTCCCTTCTCTGCTCCTATTGGCTGTGAAGAAAACATGGCTGCCTCTGGTTACTAGCAGGCCAAAACTACACGGTGGTGATCTTCTTGTCCTTGGTGGCTTGTTTAATGGCAGCCTGCTCGCAGATGATCTCCTTGAGGCGCTGCAACCTCATGTTTTGCGTGGTCTGGTCTCCCACGCCGGTCTGGCTGCGGTGGAGTAAGCTCAGGGCGTGGATGTACTCCAGCTCCGTGTACTTCACGCCTTGGTCCACCACCAGGTTCAGCAGCTCGTCCGCCGTGTTGTAGAGCATCTCGTAGTACTGCCTGAGAAGACAAAAAAACCCAGAATTTGCGTCATCATCATCATCACCTCGCTACTCCTTGCTAGGGTCTTTTCGGGTTTTTGTTTTACTTTTTTCCACCCCTTCAGGTTTTTCTGTAAGGCAATTATTACAGAAGGAGGTGACTCTTTGGATGTCCCGCGCCTTGACCAGGAGGTCTTCAGCCGAGAAGGTTTAAGAGGGGGCCTTGGTTTGTGAAGAGGAGGAAAGGTGGGCAAAAAAGAACAGCAGTCTCCTACAGGAAAGGGTTTGGGATAGGATGGGTTGGGATAGGATGCATTTAGATGGGATGGGAGGAATTTGGTTGGGATGGGTTGGATTGGGATGAGTTGGGTTGGATTGGATTGGGATGGGTTGGAATGCGGGATGGGATAGATTGGGTTGGGATGGGTTGGGTTGGGATGAGAGGGAATGGGTTGGGTTGGAATGGGATGCAATGGGGTGGGTTGGGTTGGGATGAGTTTAGTTGGGTTGGGTTGGGATGAGTTTGGTTGGGATTGGATGCATTGGGATGAGTTGGGTTGGGTTGGGATGGGATGCATTGAGATGGGTTGGGGTGAGTTTAGTTGGGATTGGATGCATTGGGATGAGTTGGATTGGGTTGGGATGAGAGGGAATGGGTTGGGTTGGAATGGGAAGGGATGGGATGGGATGCATTGGGATGGGTTTAGTTGGGTTGGGATGAGTTTAGTTTGGTTGGGTTGGGATGAGTTTGGTTGGGATTGGTTGCATTGGGATGAGTTGGGTTGGGATGGGATGCATTGAGATAGGTTGGGGTGAGTTTAGTTTAGTTGGGATTGGATGCATTGGAATAGGTTGGGATGAGTTTGGTTGGGATTGGATGCATTGGGATGAGTTGGGTTGGGATGAGTTGGGTTGGGAGGGAATGGGTTGGGATGGGATGCATTGAGATGAGATGGTTTGGGTTGGGATGAGAGGGAATGGGTTGGGATTGGATACATTGCGATGAGTTTGGTT
This sequence comes from Protobothrops mucrosquamatus, assembly GCF_001527695.2. Lineage (NCBI taxonomy): Eukaryota > Metazoa > Chordata > Lepidosauria > Squamata > Viperidae > Protobothrops > Protobothrops mucrosquamatus. The sequence continues at coordinate 52,467 of NW_015391705.1, read as the reverse complement.
TGGTTTGGTTGGGATGGGATGAGTTGGGATTGGATGCATTGGGATGAGTTGGGTTGGGATACATTGGGATGGGATGGGTTGGGTTGGGATGAGAGGGAATGGGTTGGGATGGGATGGGTTGGAATGGGATGGGTTGGGTTGGGATGCATTAGGATGGGACGGGAAGGACAAAGAGTAGCCTTCTGTCCAAAACATCTCCTTTTCTGCTCACTCCCTGCAGCCAAGGTCGGCCGTGGGGGAGAAGAGGGTTTTCCAAACTCTACAGATTGTCCTTGGCTGGAAGAGCCCCGAGTCTGAGTTCAGAAAAGACTGGCTCTCCCTACTCTGGGTCAAGCTGCTGGCCTTCTACCTTGCCCAGAAGCCAAGCTCCCTCCCTTCAGGACTTAACAGTATCTGTCAGTCCTGGGAAGATCAGATTATTTTTAATTAAAATAAACCACCATTATCAAAGGGAGGAAGCAGCGTTCCTTTCGAGCTGGCTGCGATTGAAAACTCCCTCCACTTGGCCTATTCTTGCCTTTGGCCAGTCGGGCAAATGTTTGGGAAATGATTTGTTTGATGAAGCGCTCGGCTGGGTGTGTGTTTGCCTCCCTTGTCGGGGAAATGTATTAATAAATATTGATCAGGAGGGCTTCCTGGGTTTTTTTGCCTAAGCAATTCGATGCGGCCCCTGTCTCCCGATCTTATCAAATAATGAAATATGGACGAGTTCGTGAAATCCTCCCTGTCAGCCCACACTGTCTTTCCTAGGTTTGGCCTCCCTCCGGCAGCCAGAAATATTCCGGTCTTAGTTTTGGGGAAAGAGGCCAGCAAACACATTTTGGCAGGAACATTCACCTTGATTCATGCCACGTTTCCTGCCGTCTGTGCTGCAGTAAAACTGGCTGTCTCACAGTAGCTACTGGTCCTGACCACTAGGGGGCACTAGGGTTCGGACGAGCCCCAATATAGACAGTCCTCGACTTACGACTGTAATTGAGCCTAGCAATTAAGACGGTGTGTTGTGATAGTTGCAAAGCAGGTCATCATCGCGTGATTGACCTGGTTTTATGTCTTCCCCCTCTCCCAGCGGTTGTAAGTTGAATGCAGCAGTTGTAAATTAAATCAGCTGCTGTTTAGCGAATCCACTGTTTGCTATGGGCTGATTGTTATTTATTTATTTATTTATTTATTTATTTATTTATTTATTTATTTATTTATTTATTTATTAATTTTATATACCGCCCTATCTCCCTTACGGGACTCAGGGCGGTGAACAGGCGATACTAAAAACCACGATAATAAATAAATAGTTTCTGTTCTAAAATCGAATTAAATAACAGGCCTGTTCTAAAAACACACCCATACAAAAACACACACCATACAAAACCCATCCAGTTTGCCGTAAACTGGAAGTAAACTCTGTTTTTTTTGGGGGGGGGGAAACGTGGCAAATTGCAGTCACGTAACCGTGTAGCAGGTGCCAACTTTGGGGAGCTTATAACAGGAGACCAAGAAACAGCCGCCACGTAGGACAAACGGGCAGAAGGGGAGCGGCGTGCAACCTTGAACACCAAGTAGCAGTCAGAAGCCTTGATGACAATTCCTTAACGACACAACGCATGGACAGACTTCATCATAGTTTCAGTGGGAAACTGAGTCCAAAAACACTGGAGAATTCCTGGAAGCCTCAAGACACATGAGCCATCAACAGGCACAGAGAGATAAACGACATCTACCCACCGTTCAAAAAAAAGACCATCAAAAAAACCAAACAGGAAACAGAAAGACCAAAACACCCCCTCGCCAGCAACCAACACCCAGATGAGCAGAAATTAACACCAAGGTTAACACCAGAGCAACAATCAAGGAAAGCAATACCCTAATCAAGGAACTATTGGTTCAGACAAAGAATCAAATTGTAAAGTGTAGACTAATCAAGGGATCATCAAGAACTGACAGAGCAAACACCACCTAGCACTGATGATGTTACCTAGTTGGGTCATGAAACGTCTGTAAGAAAGCAACCAAGCCCGGAGAGCACCAAGGACCCCACAGTTGTAACTGCCCTTCTTCCCTTCCTCTCTCTCTTCCTCCCCCTCCTCCTCCCCACAAACGCCAATTCCTTCTAGCACTGATGATGTTACCCGGTTGGGTCATGAAACGTCTGCAAGAAAACCACCCAACTCAGAGAGCACCAAGGACCCCACAGTCATCGTTGTCGTTGTCGTTGTCGTCCTCCTCCTCCTCCTCCTCCTCCTCCTCCCAGAGAGCAGCAAAAACCCCACAGCCATCCTCCTCCTTCTCCTCTTATATGCAAATCCCATTCCTTTCTATGGTAGCACTGATGATGTTCCCTAGTTGGGTCATGAAACGTCTGCAAGAAAACTACCCAGCTCAGGGAGCACCAAGGACACCACAGTTCATCCTCCTCCTCCTCCTCCTCCTCCTGTCCACAAACCCCCCTCCCTTCTAGCACTGATGAGACTACCTATTTTGGTTATAAAATGTCTGCAAGGAAACCACCCAGCTCAGAGAGCACCGAGGACCCCAAACCTCAACACCTGAGCTACAAACACACAAACATTAAAACAAAAACCAAAAACCACTCAGGTGCCTGACCCACAATTACCAATCCATTGGATCATAAAATTCGTGGGACTCCAACATCCGCTTATCCTGGTGCCTTAGAGTTTTGATTCTTCTTCACCCCCCAGAATTCCTTCTGATAGATGGGGTAGCTATATCAGCTTATTAAATAAATTATTATCCCTGAAACCTGGCTACGAGGCAGCGTGTGCTGGAGTTAAAGAATCAGCAACCATTTGGCCAATAGGAAGAACCGTGATTTGGACCGCCTGAACCAGGAAATTATATTTTTAAGAGGAAAACAAATGAACAATTACGTCGTGATGCTTACTGGCGTCTTGAATGCGCCTGGAAAGTAAAGCACAATTATTGTTTTTCCGAGAAGAGGATCTTGGAAGATCAGGGTAGAGAAAAACGTATGATTTGAGCAGCAGATTTTAATGGAATAATCATAGAGGGAAGGCATGCCAAAGATAACACAGCTCATCGCTTCCAAATCTCTCTCTTTTTTTCCTTTAAAAAAAAAAAAAGCAGGATAATTTCCTGGCTGGCTGTCAGACACGCTGCAATCCTACTGAAAAAAAGGTTGTTTTCTTTCTTTTTCTCAATGCGAAATTACATTTATTTGAAAACGGGTGTTTTTCTATTTAAAACGAAAAGAAAAAAAGAACCGAAAAGAAACCAAAAGTCAGATTTATGCAGGAAGAGGAGGAGACAGACAGAAGGATACAGAGAAAACTGGGGTAATAAATAGGGAGAAACCAAGGCCATAGGTGGTGAATTACTTATATTGAGGTTTGGAGATTAAGAAACTGTGTAAATTATCAAATCTATTTTTTTTTCCCTCCCCAGAGAAGACGGCTGATCATGATTAAGTCGAGAAAATCACCTTTTCTTTAGAGAGGTCTCGGGTTAGAGGTGAAAATTAGCATTTAAATGGACAGAGCTCCTGATGGCACTCAAGGGAGATTGTTTCACCGCGACCGCCTGGCCAAATGAGATTATTATTATTATTTTTTAATATCTCAGGGGAGTTTCTGGGGGGGCCCTGCCTGATCACTTCTCCCCACAGTGCTTTTCCCTGAGAGGAAGGGAGAGGAATATAAAAAATTCACTCGTGTCTGCGTCAAACAAAATAAGGTTCTAGTTCAAGATTTGGGATCTGTGTTGTGCAAAATGAGGAAAGTCAACATTCGGATGGCGACGTCACCTCATGAAGCAGGGGTGTTCAAACTCGGCCCTTTTATGACTCGTGGACTTCAACTCCCAGAATTCCTCAGTCATAAATGGGCCACGTTTGAGGACCCCTGTCTTAAATCTAACAAACAAAATGGAGGCTGGCTGAGGAATTCTGGGAGTTGAAGTCCATGAGTCATAAAAGGGCCGAGTTTGAAGACCCCTGGCTTAAATCTAACAAACAAAATGGAGGCTGGCTGAGGAATTCTGGGAGTTGAAGTCCACCAGTCATCAAAGGGCCGAGTTTGAAGACCCCTGTCTTAAATCTAACAAACAAAATGGAGGCTGGCTGAGGAATTCTGGGAGTTGAAGTCCACGAGTCATAAAAGGACCGAGTTTGAAGACCCCTGTCTTAAATCTAACACACAAAATGGAGGCTGGCTGAGGAATTCTGGGAGTTGAAGTCCACTAGTCATCAAAGGGCCAAGTTTGAAAACCCCTGTCTTAAATCTAACACACAAAATGGAGGCTGGCTGAGGAATTCTGGGAGTTGAAGTCCACGAGTCATCAAAGGGCCGAGTTTGAAGAGCCCTGTCTTAAATCTAACAAACAAAATGGAGGCTGGCTGAGGAATTCTGGGAGTTGCAAGTCCACGAGTCATAAAAGGGCCAAGTTTGAAAACCCCTGTCTTAAATCTAACACACAAAATGGAGGCTGGCTGAGGAATTCTGGGAGTTGAAGTCCACTAGTCATAAAAGGCCCGAGTTTGAAGACCCCTGTCTTTAATCTAACACACAAAATGGAGGCTGGCTGAGGAATTCTGGGAGTTGAAGTCAACAAGTCATAAAAGGGCCAAGTTTGAAGACCCCTGTCTTAAATATCACACACAAAATGGAGGCTGGCTGAGGAATTCTGGGAGTTGAAGTCCATGAGTCATAAAAGGGCCGAGTTTGAAGACCCCTGTCATAGAGCTTCTCAAAGGACAGGGCTAGAGAGTTAACTTCCAGGTCAGAGAGCAAGAATCCAATTTTTAGGACCTCATGGTCCATCTCTTCTTGGATTTGATGCCTTCTAGAGAAGTTTGAATACCACTCAACTTAGAACTTGACTCGTTTCTCAACCTTGGCCACTTTAAGAAGTCTGGACCTCAACTCCCAGAATTCCCCAGCCGGGCATGCCAGCTGAAGAATTCTGGGAGTTGTAATCCAGACTTCTTAAACTTGTGAAGATTGAAAACCATACGACAAGCGATTATGAAACTAGGTTAAGTTTAGCCTAATGAAGAGAAGGCTTAGAGGGAGACACGAGAGCATCTTCCAATATTTGAGGGGCTGCTTCCAAAAGCAGCTGAAAGCAGGACAAGAAGCAATGGATGGAAACTAATCAAGGAGAGAAGCAACCTGGAACTTAAGAGGAATTTCCTGACAGTTAGAACAATTAATCAGTGGAACTACTTGCCTCCAGAAATTGTGGGTGCTCCATCCTGGAAGTTTTCAAGAAGAGATTGGACAACCATTTGTCTGAAATAGTTCTAGCCTCTTCTTAAAAACCTCCAGTGATGGAGCACCCACGATTTCTGGAGGCAAGCTGTTCCGCTGGTTAATTGTCCTCACTCTCAGGAAGTTTCTCCTTAATTCCAGGTTGCTTCTCTCTTTGGTCAGTTTCCAACCATTGTTTCTTGTCTGGTGCTCTGGAGAACAGTTTGACCCCCTCTTCCTTGTGGCAGCCCCTCAAATACTGGAACGCTGCTATCACGTCTCTCCTATTTCTTCTTTTCTTTAGACTAGCCAAACCCAAGTCCGTATGTTTTGATCGCCAGGCCTCCGATCATCTTAGTTGCTCTTCTCTGCATTTTTTCCAAACTCTCAACACCTTTTTTGTGATACGGTGACCAAAATTGGCTGCAGTATTCCAGGTGTGGCCTCACTAGGTTTTTTATAAAGCGGTACTAATACTGGTCTAAGGATTCCTGCTTTGGGTAGGGGCTGGACTAGACGATCTCCAAAGTCCCCTTCAGCCCCAGGATTCTATGCCTGCCTGTATCCCATTGATGACAACCAAGTCAAACTCAGCAGTCCATAAAATCTTGACGCATTCATGTTCCTCTTTAGCTGGGGAGCCTGCACGACTAAGGAAGCTTTACCACGACGGGACCCCCCGAGGTCAGCAATTGGTCACCACGATGTAAAAAAGATGTTGAGACTCTAGAAAGAGTGCAGAGAAGAGCAACAAAGATGATTAGGGGACTGGAGGCTAAAGCATATAAGGAACGGTTGCTGGAATTGGGTATGTCTAGTTTAACGAAGAGAAGGACGAGGGGGGACATGATAGCCGTGTTCCAGTATCTCAGGGGCTGCCCCAAAGAAGAGGGAGTCAAGCTATTCTCCAAAGCCCCTGAAGGCAGGACAAGAAGCAATGGATGGAGACTCATCAAGGAGAGAAGCAACCTGGAACTAAGGAGAAACTTCCTGACAGTGAGAACAATTAACCAGTGGAACAACCTGCTTCCAGAAGCGGTGAATGCGCCAACACTGGAGGTTTTTAAGAAGAGACTGGACAGACATTTGTCCGAAATGGTATAGGGCTTTCTGCCTGAGCAGGGGGCTGGACTAGATGACCTCCAAGGTCCCTTCCAACTTTATTATTATTATTATTATTATTATTATTATTATTATTATTATTATTATTATTATTATTATTATTATTATTATAATATTATTATTATTATTATTATTATTATTATTATTATTATTACTCCATCTATCTTAGGAAAAGAAACTCTTATGATTTTTCTACAACTTTTGCCTCCCGAAAGCACGCTGCTAATGATGCCGGGTGCCGGTTAATTAGCGAAAAGACGTTGGCGTCTCCTGCACTTTCAAAACGGGGTCCTCTTTGGCTCCCCCCGTAGATTATTCAGCCAGAAAACCTCTTTATTTCCTCCTTTCCCTCCCCTCCCCAGCGTGGAGCTTTATTATAGGGCATTAAAAGAGCCCCTTCCGCACTTATCTAAATCTTTAATTAGTTCTATAATATACCGATGGTATCAGGCCTAATTAAATTTATACAGCTAAAAAGGGCAGTGAAATTCTAACCAACTGAGCCGCAAAGTACATATTAAACAGCAAATTTAATGGTTCACGCCGATAAGTGCAATTCCCCCCCCCCCCACAAAAACCCTAAATTCAATTTGGGGGCCTTGTGTTCAAAATTGATTTTGCATGTGCAAATCGCTGCCGGGGGGGGGGGGGATAAGGGGAAGGGGAGGGGCGATCTTGTTCATATATGGGGGGGGGAGAAACTGCTAATCCACCCTATTTAAAGACCCGAATCGGAGGGAGGGAAACGGTGTGTGTGTGTGTGTATGTGTGTGTGTGTGTGTGTGTAAAATTGTACTTTTTAAAGACAGAGAAGGCAGAAATGGTCAAAGTTGGACGCCGGCTTATAAAGAACATTAAGCGATTTTTGCTCCCTGCGAAAGAGAGGGGAAGAGATGGGAGAACGTTAACGTGGGTCTGCGGGGAAAGAGAGGAGTCAGCACTTTTGTGTCCCAGTCAGCGGAAAACGTTAACGCAATTTTAGCTTCCCGCTGGGAACCAGGGACCGAGGCCTCCTCCGCAGAGAAGGTGGAATCGTTTCCGAGTTGCACCCAAGGGCCTGACGCTGGCACCGCCGCCAAAAAAGGGAGAAGTGACTACGTCTGCAATAATCGGTTAAGCACAGAACGCTGGCAGTCACTAACTGTGTGCAAGGCCCTCTTTGTGACCCATAGAAGAGAATATTTGCAGCCCCCGGGGTTGAACTGTGGGGTCCTTGGTGCTGTCTGGGCTGGGTCATGAAGCTGCAGGGAGGAGGAGGAGGAGGAGGAGGAGGAGGACCACCGTGAGATCCTTGGTGCTCTCTGGGCTTGGTGGTTTTCCTGAAGATGTTTCATGACCCAACTGGGTCATGAAAGTGCTAGAAGGGGAGTTGCACAGAGGAGGAGGAGGAGGAGGTGGTGGTGGTGGAGTAGGAGGAGGAGGAGGAGGAGGAAGAGTAGGAGGAGGAGAACCGTGGGATCCTAGGTGCTCTCTGGGCTTCATAGTTTTTTTTGCAGATGTTGCATGACCCAACTAGGTAACATCATCAGCATTAGAAGGGAGGAGGAGGAGGAGGACCGTGGGATCCTTGGTGCTCTCTGAGCTTCGTGGTTTTTTTGCAGACGTTGCATGACCCAACTGGGTAACATCATCAGCATTAGAAGGGAGGAGGAGGAGGAGGAGGAGGAAGAGGAGGACCGTGGGATCCTTGGTCCTCTCTGAACTTGACGTTTTCTTGCAGACATTTCATGACCAAACTAGGGAACATCATCAGTGCTAGAAGGGAGAGGGGTGTGCAGAGAGGAGGAGGAGGAGGAGGAGGAGGACCATGGGATCCTTGGTGCTCTCTGGGCGTGGTAGTTTTCTTGCAGACGTTTCATGACCCAGCAAGGTAACATCATCAGTGTTAGAAGGGAGTGGGGTTTGCTCTCTGTTTATATACCAGAGCTTTGCCCTGTCATTGTTGGCGGGAGTGTCCTTGGTGGTTTCTTGATTAGGCTGTTTACTGTTCATTTGTCTGAGTTGGTATGTCCTTGATTGGACTGGTGATTACGGCTTGGTTGCCAGACTAATAACAGAATTGAAAGGGACCTTGGAGGCCATCTAATCCAACCCCCTGCTCAAGGAAGAAAACCTATACCGTTTCAGACAAATGGCTGTCCAGTCTCTTCTTAAAAACTTCCAGTGATGGAGCACCCACAACTTCTAGAGGCAAGGAGTTCCACTGATTAATTGTCCTCGCTGTCGGGAAATTTCTCCTTAGTTCTAGGTTGCTTCTCTCCTTGATGGGTTTCCATCCGTTGCTTCTTGTCCTGCCTTCGGGCACTTTGGAGAGTAGCTTGACTCCCTCCCTCTGTGACTATCCTTCAAATATTGGAACAATACCAATAGTGTTAACCTCTAATCTGATCTGGTGTTGATTGCTGGGGAGGAGCTGTTTTGGTCTCACTGTTTCCTTTTTAGCTTTTTGATCGTCTCCTTTGAATGGTGTGTAGACGTCGTTGACCTCTTTGTGCCTGTTGATGGCTGAAGGGTTCCCGCGGCAGGTTTCCAGGAATTCTCTTGTCTCTTTAGCTTGGCCTAGGCTTGGTCTAGAATGCTTCAGGTTTCTTGGTCCAGCCAGACCATTGTTGGTCCACCCAAAACCAGGGATGACCACCTGCTACTGGGAGCATCAAACAGAAAGCTTCACGGAACCGTGCACGGAAAAAGATTTATGGAAACGAAGGACAAGTTGCCCAATTCATAAACCCTCTTTGGCAGAGAGACACACCAGAAGATGTGTTCTGTACGCTCAGACTTCACCGAAGCTAATGAGAGAGATTGATTTTTGTTCATGCTACACAGGCTTGTACCAGTTCTGGCTCAACCTTAACTGGCTGGGTCCAAAATCAATTCCATATTTTTCCATTTGGTTGGCACGTTCTCCGCGAGCGTCCTTCGGCTTTTTGGCTTCGACGTAACGCAACTTGCCAGCCTATCTGTTGTTTGCCAAGGGTCTGAAGTGCCTCATCTCGGAGTGTGACAAGCTAGGATGGGTTCTTGGACAAGCCTGTGTTGCTAACTTCAAATCCCCGGTTGCTTCATTAGCGACCTAAGCAGCCCTAGAAGTCCTTGGGAAAGCCATCATCTCGGCTGCCAAACGAGGTTGGCTCACCCCTCACCAGGAAGTCTGCAAAAGCTATAAAGAGTAGACAAATGTTCATGAGGAGGTCCCACAAAAGAAGCCAGAATTCAAAAAGAGAAACCAGATTCAATTGTGGTCGTTCAGTCGAGGACTACCTGGGGATGGTCATCCAAGAGCCGTTGATTGCCAGCTGATGATGGAGTTAGTTCAGGGTTTTGAGTTGATTCCACACCACAAATGGTTAGTGGCCTCCCACTGTCCCAAAATTTTATCTTCTCTGGGCAGTGACGATGATGATAAATGAGAGCAATTCGGATTGGAGGCTAAAACATGTAAGGAACGGTTGCTGGAATTGGGGGAGTCTAGTCTAATGAAGAGAAGGACGAGGGGGGACATGATAGCAGTGTTCCAGTATCTCAGGGTTGCCACAAAGAAGAGGGAGTCAAGCTATTCTCCAAAGCACCTGAAGGCAGGACAAGAAGCAACAGATGGAAACTAACCTAGAACTAAGGAGAAACTTCCTGACAGTGAGAACAATTAACCAGTGGAACAGCTTGCCACCAGAAGCTGTGAATGCTCCAACACTGGAAGTTTTTAAGAAGAGATTGGACAGCCATTTGTCTGAAATGGTATAGCAGTTCCACTGGTTAATTGTTCTCACTGTCGGGAAGTTTCTCCTTAGTTCTAGGTTGCTTCTCTCCTTGATGAGTTTCCATCCATTGCTTGTTGTCCTGCCTTCAGCGGCTTTGGAGAATAGCTTGACTCCCTCTTCTTTGGGGCAGCCCCTGAGATACTGGAAGACTGCTATCATGTCCCCCCTCGTCCTTCTCTTCATTAAACTAGACATGCCCAATTCTAGCAACGTTCCTTATATGTTTTAGCCTCCAGTTCAATAATCATCTTTGTTGCTCTTCTCTGCACTCTTTCTAGAGTCTCAACATCTTTTCTACATCGTGGCGACCAAAGCTGGATGCAGCATTCCAAGTGTGGCCTTACCAAGGCCTTGTAAAGCGGTATTAACATTATGTCGAAAAGTAATGTAATATTGTAGTTTTCTAATGTGTATAATAAAAGTTCTGTATCTGCGAGTGTCTGTCACTGATAATCAAACGGAGGTTTGTTTCCAAATTGTCCTCGTACATTCAGTCATGTTTGACTCTTGCTGATTCTATGGACCGGGTCTCACAGTTGATCTTACATTATTTCTTTGAATTGTTCTACGCTCTCTCTCTGCTGTCAGCTTTGATGGTGTCTTTTGTTGAATCGTTTCAAACCTTCGAAATTCTTCCTTGCCATGCTCATAGTGGGCACTGCACGTATACGAGGCAGGGGTTAATATGGGATGGAGAGAAACACCTTCAAGCATGGAGAAGACCTCATTAGACCTGGCTTAGCCCAGCTAAGTGCCATTGTTCGCTTTCAGAAGAAAGGCAGGGCATAAATCAAATCAGAACCAATCAATAATCAAGCGTTAACTTTCAGAACGAAAGTGACTGGCGAAATAAAAGGGAAGAGGGCTTTAATGCTCCTAAATCTATTCTCCTCTATTAGAACATGTATTTTGGCGACAGACATAGTATTTGACCGGACAGTCTCAAAGGGGAATGACAAAAGAAATTGGAAATTTAAAGAAAAAGAGCTAAGCTGAGCAAAACGGCTACGGTTGAAGATGAATAACAGAATAACAAGAGTTGGAAGGGACCTTGGAGGTCTTCTAGTCCAACCCCCTTGCTCAAGCTTCCCTTTCCAGCTTCTGAATGGAACTGGATTCTCTGGCATCAAGCCTACACGGCTGGCAAGCTCTGGCAACAGGAAGCACTTGGACTTCTGGAAACATCTGCATGGCTAGTAAAGGAGTGTAGCGAAATTCCTGAAAATCTCCCAAACGAATTATCCATCTTATACCTAGCGCAGTTAAGCAGTTTATCAATGATCTAGATCAACTTAAACCTAGTGTGGTTGAGCAATTATCTATGATTCTAGATCAACTTATACCTAGCGTAATTGAGCAATTATCACATCTGGATCAACTTAGACCTAGCATAGTTACGGAATTATCAGTGATCTAGATCAACTTATATCTAGTGTGGTTGAGTAATGATCTATGATCTAGATCAACTTATACCTGGCATGGTTGAGTGGAAAAATTGTCTTCCAAGAAACCAGTCCCTGATCCCCAAAAGGGACCTATGCTGATCTAGATCAACTTATATCTAGCATAGTGAAGCAATTATCTATTAAGTAAATCAAGTTAAGCAATTATCAGTTATTTAGATCAACCTATATCTAGCGTAGTGAAGCAATTATCAATTATTTGATTCAATTTACACCCATTAACAATGATCTTGGCTCTTTGATGACTGGTGGACTTCAACTCCCAGAATTCCTGAGCCAGCCACGCTGAGGGGAAAGGGAGAGGTTTCCAAGCTGAGCCAGGCTGGCTGAGGAATTCTGGGAGTTGAAGTCCACGCGTCATAAAAGAGCCAAGATTGCCTACCCCCGGTCTAGATCAACTTACACCTAGTGAAGTTAAGTCAAGAGTCTCCTTCTCAGGACCCACCTTCCCAAGTCCTTCCCGGACTCAGGAATCTCTTCGAGGACAATACTACTTCCTCTCTTAACCAAGGTCTGTTGGACAACCCATCATACGTGGATTCAACCTGACAATTCTGCCACTGCCTAAAACCGAGTGAGAGAAGACACACACACCCCGGCTTTGATCTCCAAAAGGGAACAGTCACCATGAGGAAAGAGTCTAGGAAAACAAAGAGGGGTGTGTGTGTGTGTGTGTGTGTGTGTGTGTGTTCAGACTTAATCCATCACAATTGGAGCTCTTTGGGGTTTTTTTTCTTTTCCATGTAGGATTCATGCTAATTAACACTGCGCTAAGATCAGAGCTCCATAGAAACAGCAGGGAAGACCACAAACAAGGGGGTGGGGAGGGAAATTATATAACATAGGAGGATATTTAGGCAGCCAAGTTCTTAATTGCAAATGAAATAAATACCGGTTTTCTTCCTTTCTTTTTGTCAGGAACATAAAGCAGAATCCAAGCCGACCTCATTAAAACAAGGCTTAAGCTTGTCGGGCCTTTAGCCTCCAACGGGCTTAGCATATTTCACCGGTTCTTTCTTCCTTCCTAAATTAGTCTGAATATTGAGGTCCTCAACGGCAGTCGTCCCCAACCTTTGCAACCCAGCACGGGGTGGGGGCGTGGGGGGGAAGAAGGGAGCCCTGCAAGTGCAGCTCGACATGTGCAAGTTGAGCTGCACCTGTGTATGTGTGCACACGAGCGTGCAAGTTGAGCTAACTGAAATGTGCAACTTCATTCGCAGTCAATTCCGTGGAGAAAAAAAAATGAAATTAAGAAGACCCTGGCTCTTGCTTGGGGTGGCCACTAGATGGCAGCCTTGCATTGCCAAACCGCCACTATCTGTTGTATTGTGGTACTGCAGAGAGAGAGAGAGAGAAGAGAGAGTGAGAGAGAAAAGAGAGAGGGAGAGAGAGAAAAGAGAGGGAGAGAGAAAAGAGAGAGGGAGAGAGAGAGAGAAAAGAAAGAGAGGGAGAGAGAAGAGAGAAAAGAGAGGGAGAGAGAGGAGGGGGGAGAGAGAAGAGAGGGAGAGAGAGAGAGAGAAAAGAAAGAGAGGGAGAGGAGAGAGAGAAGAGAGAGGGAAGGAGAAAAGAAAGAAAGAGAGAGAGAGAAAAAAGAAAGAGGGAGAGAGAGGGAGAGAAAAGAGAGAGAGAAGAGAGGGAGAGAGAAAAGAGAGAGGGAGAGAGAGAGAAAAGAAAAAGAGAGAGAAGAGAGAGAGAAAAGAAAGAGGGAGAGAGAGGAGGGGAGAGAGAGAGAAGAGAGAAGGAGAGAGAAAAGAAAGAGAGGGAGAGAGAGAGAGAAAAGAAAGAGAGAGAGAGAAAGAAAGAGAGGGAGAGAGAAGAGAGAGAGAGGAGGGGAGAGAGAGAGAAGAGAGAAAAGAGAGGGAGAGAGAGAAAAGAAAGAGAGAGAGAGAGAGAGAGAAAGAGAGGGAGAGAGGAGGGGAGAGAGAGAAGAGAGAAAAGAGAGGGAGAGAGAAGAGAGAGAGGGAGAGAGAGAGAAAAGAAAGAGAGAGAGAAGAGAGAAAAGAGAGGGAGAGAGAGAAAAGAAAGAGAGAGAGAGAGAGAAAAAAAGAGAGGGAGAGAGGAGGGGAGAGAGAGAAGAGAGAAAAGAGAGGGAGAGAGAAGAGAGAGAGAGAGAGAAAGAGACTGTCCATCCATCTCTATCTTTTTCATTGTCACCATGCTTTTTTTTTAAGTTTAAGTTGCCCCACACACACCCCACCCCAAAATAAAGTTTAAAATAAAAAAGGGGGGGATTTAAAGGCCACATTTGGAAGTTGACATAAAGCAATAATAAAATAAAACAAAAAAAATATATTTATTTTTTACTTTTGTTTATACTTTGCTTTGCATTTGTTTTGGTAGTCACTGGTGTGTGTGTGTGTGTGTTTAAGAGTTTGAGCCCCTCCTTCCAAACCTTGATTTAAAATAAAGTTTCAATTGTTTTTTTTTTAAAAAAAGGTTTTAAAAAACCACATTATCCGTAGCAGAACATCCCGATTCAGCCAGAGTTTCATTCCACACAGCATTAACCTTGCGAACTCTCAAGCTTCCTCCTTCCGTTATGTATTCAAGATGGACAGTATTTAATATTTATTTGCTACGTACATGTAGGGGTGTGGGTCTATACATATGTTGTACACAGTATGTTTTAGGTGTGTGTCATGTATGTGTTTCACTTTGAGAGCGGGCAACTAAATTTCATTTTTGATGTGGGCCGTTGTGCCCACAGTAAAAAAAAAAAAATGACAATAAAGGTTATCTTATCTTGTTTGGACAATTGCAGAAAATCTCAAAAAACGGGGATTAGGAAGCGGAGATGCCAACTTAAAAGTGGGGGCGCCGGTGCCCTAACTTGGCTTTTAAAATTTTTAAAATTGGCACAGTTTACCAACGGTTCACCGTTTTCCTATTTCTCTTTCTGCGACCTGTAAGCCGCCCGCGGTCGCTTTATCGGGGAGAGGGGCGGCACATAAATTTAATAAGCGAACGTATAAACTTTGTCTTGGGGCTTCAAGCCATGCCAACCTCTCCTTCTGTTTCAAGCTGTGATTGGCGTGCCGGTTGCCATCCACACATATCCAGTGTGAGGTTGCCTGCCAAAAAAACCTGGCCTAATTCAGTTAACATTCCAAGGAGGGAGGGGAGGAAGAGAAGAAGGGGGGGGGAGAAGAAATCATTTCGAAAGGAAATGATTGAATTTCAGGATGCTATCCCAAGGAGAATTGATAATGAAGGTCCCTGGGCTGTGCAATTTCCTCGAGGTTAGCACGACAAGGTGGTTCCCCGTATGAGGGTCTCAATAATTGGGAGTCATGAGTGGGCTCTGTTGTTCCCCCATCTAATTTGGGGAGGAGGGGAGGAAGAAGGGAGAGAGAGAGAGAGAGGAAGAGAGAGAGGAAGAGGCAGAGAGAGAGGAAGAGGGAGAGGAAGAAGGAGAGAGAGAGGAAGAGAGAGAGGAAGAGGCAGAGAGAGAGAGAAAGGGAGAGAGAGAGAGAGGAAGAAGGTGAGAGAGAGGAAGAGAGAGAGGAAGAGGGAGAGAGGGAGAGAGAGAGAGGAAGAGAGACAGAGAGGAAGAGGCAGAGAGAGA
>NW_015391705.1:27899-32909 GCF_001527695.2 Protobothrops mucrosquamatus | reverse complement strand
TCTAGTCCCGCCTTAGGCATGAAAGCCAGCTAGGTGACTTTGGACCAATCACCAGGAGATGGGGAGTTCTAGTCCCGCCTTAGGCATGGAAGCCGGCTGGGTGACTTTGGGCCAATCACCAGGAGACGGTGAGTTCTAGTCCCGCCTTAGGCATGGAAGCCAGCTGGGTGACTTTGGGCCAATCACCAGGAGAGTGTGAGTTCTAGTCCCGCCTTAGGCATGAAAGCCAGCTAGGTGACTTTGGACCAATCACCAGGAGGCTGGGAGTTCTAGTCCCGCCTTAGGCATGGAAGCCGGCTGGGTGACTTTGGGCCAATCACCAGGAGACGGTGAGTTCTAGTCCTCCCTGGGAAATCTGGCCACTTTGCAACTGGCATGTATTTACGACAATTTTACTGTCCCGGGGTCACATGATCGCCATTTGTAACCTTCCCAGGCGGTTCTCGACAAGCAAAGTCAAGGGGGGAAAGCCAGATGTGCTGAACGACCGCGCACGGTTCACCTAACATCTGCCATGATTCGCTGAACAGCTGCCGCCAACACGGTCGTAAAACGGGGCGAAGCTCAACCGCCCCCCTTGCTTAGGCATGGAAATTCTGGGGGGGGGGTCAATTGAGATTGTAAGTCAATTGAGATCGTAAGCCTGTCCCAAAGGCTCTCTCTCACACACACACACACACCCAACACGGTCTCTCCTTCGTCCCACCTTGCGAAGTCCAGATCGGCCTCCCTGGACATGGTGATGTTGGTGAGGTTTTGCTGAAGGATGAAGATGTTGCGGCACATCTTCTTAATGCCCGACTCGCTGATCCGCTTGAAGTACTGAGCCCCGTTGATGAGGATGCAGGAGATTAAATGGCCCAAACCTGGAGCAGAGAGAAATTGCAGGTCACAATTAGTTGATCGGTCAGGAGGAAGAAATTTTACGATTCTACAAAACTCCTAAATTATTAGACAGGTAGTCCTTGACTTAAAACTAGAGATGATGATGATGATCTTTTATTATTATGATTATGATTATGGATCATCGCCCAGTCAGCCAGATGTTCAGACTGGATTTGGCACTTTTGTCTACCTATCGAGTCCTCACCAAGGACCTGGGATAGGCAGATGTGGATGATGATGATGATATTGATGATGATGATGAAGAAGAGGGAGTCAAGCTATTCTCCAAAGTGCCTGAAGGCAGGACGAGAAGCAACAGATGGGAACTAACCAAAGAGAGAAGCAACCTGGAACTAAGGAGAAACTTCCTGACAGTGAGAACAATTAACCAGTGGAACTATCTGCCTCCAGAAGTGGTGAATGCTCCAACACTGGAAGTTTTTAAGAAGAGACTGGACAGCCATGTGTCCGAAATGGTATAGGGTTTCCTGCCTGAGCAGGGGGTTGGGCTAGATGACCTCCAAGGTCCCTTCCAACTTTATTATTATTATTATTATTATTATTATTATTATTATTATTATTATTATTATTATTATNAGAATTCCTGAGCCAGCATGGCTCAGCATGGAAACCTCACTCTTTCCCCTCAGCATGGCTGGCTCAGGAATTCTGGGAATTGAAGTCCACTGGTCAAAAAGCGGCCTAGGCCTAGGGCAGGGGTAGGCAACCTTGGCTCTTTGATGACTGGTGGACTTCAACTCCCAGAATTCCTGAGCCAGCCATGCTGAGGGGAAAGAGTGAGGTTTCCAAGCTGAGCCATGCTGGCTCAGGAATTCTGGGAGTTGAAGTCCATCAGTCATAAAAGAGCCAAGGTTGCCTACCCCTGCCCAAATGCCTGAATTTTGATCACGTGACCGAGAGGAACAACTATTTAAATATTTAAACTAGGGGTTTTCAAACTTGGCTCTTTTATGACTGGTGGACTTCAATTCCCAGAATTCCTGAGCCAGCCTGGCTCAGCTTGGAAACCTTGGAAACCCTCAGAATGGCTGGCTCAGGAATTCTGGGAGTTGAAGTCTACCAGTCATAAAAGAGCCAAGGTTGTCTACCCCTGCCATAGACAAACCTCCAAGTGGACTTCAACTCCCAGAATTCCTGAGCCAGCATGGGGGAACTATGGCCCCCTCATGACTGGTGGACTTCAGCTCCCAGAATTCCTGGGCCAGCATGGAAACCTCTCCCTTTCCCCTCAGCACGGCTGGCTGAGGAATTCTGGGAGTTGAAGTCCACCAGTCATAAAAGAGCCAAGGTTGCCTACCCCTGCCATAGGGAAACCTCCAAGTGGACTTCAACTCCCAGAATTCCTCAGCCAGCCAAGGCTGAGTTGAAGTCCACAAGTCTTAACGTTGTCAAGTTTGAAGACCCCTGTTCTAGGTTCATATAATATACTGACCCACCAACTATCTAAAAAGCTGGTTCCGTGCGAGATGCAAAGTTGAAAAGTCGGCTAAGATGAATTTTGTTCAACCTGGTTAAGACTTCTGGGCAAATGTAACGGGTGTCTGGGTTTTTAATTGCAATTTGCAATGTTCAATCAAGATGAGGAGTGATTAAAACCTCACACATCTGCCGTCTCCCCGCTTGGAGAAACTCTACCTCTTTCTCTCAAGCCCTTCCTACTCTCTCTCTGCACTAGGGGGAATAATTACACAGACCTACCTGACAGGGGGAACAAAAATAATGTATATGAAATGTTTTTACATGCTAATTTTCTGCCTAATTGCACTATATGCTGCTTTATAAATTGCAAGGCTCTTTCTTCCTTCAGGATTCTGCAGATCATGGGGGGGTGTTCAGAAATGCCTGGATTCAGAGATATCGACCCAGCACAAAGCAACAAACCAGGAGACAGTGAGTTCTAGTCTCGCCCTAGGCATGAAAGCGGGCTGGGTGACTTTGGGTCAATCACCAGGAGGCAGTGAGTTCTAGTCCCACCTTAGGCACGAAAGCCAGCTGGGTGACTTTGGACCAATCACCAGGAGACGGTGAGTTCTAGTCCCACCTTAGACCTGAAAACCAGCTGGGTGACTTTGGGCTAATCCCTCTCCCTCAGACCAATCCACCTTAAAGGGTTGTTGCTCTGAGGAAAGAGGATTAAGTATGTTTGCTATAGATAGATAGATAGATAGATAGATAGATAGATAGATAGATAGATAGATAGATAGATAGATAGATAGATAGATAGATAGATGGATGGATGGATGGATGGATGGATGGATGGATGGATGGATGGATGGATGGATGGAAAGTTAGACAGACACAGACATAGAAGGTAGGTAGGTAGGTAGATGGATGGATGGACGGACGGATAGAAAGACACAGACATAGAAGGTAGGTAGGTAGGTAGGTGGATAGATGGATGGATGAATGGACGGATAGATAGACAGACACAGACATAGAAGGTAGGTAGGTAGGTAGGTAGGTAGGTAGGTAGGTAGGTAGGTAGGTAGATAGATAGATAGATAGATAGATAGATAGATAGATAGATAGACGGACAGATAGATAGACACAGACATAGAAGGTAGGTAGGTAGGTAGGTAGGTAGGTAGGTAGGTAGGTAGGTAGGTAGGTAGATAGATAGATAGATAGATAGATAGACGGACAGATAGATAGACACAGACATAGAAGATAGGTAGGTACGTAGGTAGGTAGACAGACAGACAGACAAACAAGACAGACAGACAGATAGATAGTTTGCATGTCTTACCTGACTTCCAGGTGTAAAACCAGCAAACAGGAGTCTGCCATCTCCTGGAAAGATCGAGCCAAGTCTGTCAGGGTCTGCAAGATCTGTTCCGAGACTGGTGGGAGATCGGTCTTGCTGTGAGCATCCGTGGCAGGAGAAGCTGCAGTGCAAGAGAAAGAGAAATCCGTGTGCTGCTTCTGCTTACAATCCAGCCAGATTTCCCGACTACTTCAGATGACCTCCACTGTGGGGTCCTTGGGATCCCTGAGCTGGGTGGTTTCCTTGCAGACATTTCGTTGCCTGGCTAGGTAACATCATCAGTGCTAGAAGGGAGGGGGGTGGGGGGGAAGAGAGGAGGAGGAGGAGGAGGACTGTGGGGTCCTTGGTGCTCTCTGAGCTTGGTAGTTTCCTTGCAGACGTTTCGTTACCTGACCAGGTAACATCATCAGTGCTAGAAGGGAGGGGGGTTGGGGCTGGAGGAGGAGGAGGAGGAGGAGGAGGAGGAGGAGGATTGTGGTGTCCTTTCTGCTCTTCGGATGGTTTCTGGTTGTTTTCTTGCAGACATTTCATGACCCAACTAGGTAACATCATCAGTGTCTCCCCCTCTCCGGTATCCAGTTCAAGAAACCTATCTGAAGCAAACTGAAAGGGTGCTAAAGTAGCAACCTAAGCAAGCTTCTTTTATAAACAGATGGTGGACTATTCTGGAATATATATAGTACAGGTGGCCCTCGAACCAAACCACTAAACCACTTGTTTAGTGATCATTCTGGAGGCAGGTGGTTCCACTGGTTAATTGTTCTCACTGTAAGGAAGTTTCTCCTTAGTTCTAGGTTGCTTCTCTCCTTGATGAGTTTCCATCCGTTGCTTCTTGTCCTGCCTTCAGGGGCTTTGGAGAATAGCTTGACTCCCTCTTCTTTGGGGCAGCCCCTGAGAGGGGTGGACTCTAAGGCCACCCAAGGCCTGGCCCTTTCTGTATGGGTTCACACAACCCCAGCATGGCACCCATTTGGACGTCCAAGCAGACACCCGTAACCGCAATTAAGTTTTCACACAGATTTCTTCCCTTTTCAGAGCCAGAGATGCAAAAGCTTTTTTTTTTTGCTTTTACCTCAGGCTGTTTAGAAACTATTGACATTCTTTCTTTGGAACGTTTGGTCCTCTCTGCCTTTCTTTCGCTGCTTTTAAGTACCTGCTGAGCTGTGTTTGCCATTCGATTTATGGATTTTATTTCATCGTTAACCCACCCTAACAGGCTGAGCTGAACGGCAGCCTCCTTAAAATTTAAGATCAAGGAGAACGAGACCAGTGAAGTCCCGGCGAAGCTTAAAATGTGACTTTGTCGTTGCTGTTCCCAAGGTGAACTGAGAAATTCAAGG
>NW_015391705.1:24235-27655 GCF_001527695.2 Protobothrops mucrosquamatus | reverse complement strand
GCTTTTAAGTACCTGCTGAGCTGTGTTTGCCATTCGATTTATGGATTTTATTTCATCGTTAACCCACCCTAACAGGCTG
This sequence comes from Protobothrops mucrosquamatus, assembly GCF_001527695.2. NCBI lineage: Eukaryota > Metazoa > Chordata > Lepidosauria > Squamata > Viperidae > Protobothrops > Protobothrops mucrosquamatus. Next base: position 27,576 of record NW_015391705.1, on the reverse strand, counting down.
AGCTGAACGGCAGCCTCCTTAAAATTTAAGATCAAGGAGAACGAGACCAGTGAAGTCCCGGCGAAGCTTAAAATGTGACTTTGTCGTTGCTGTTCCCAAGGTGAACTGAGAAATTCAAGGGGATTGCGCCTGGCCGAATTCACAGGTGCATACGCTATCTGGGTTTGCTCCTTATTACTCCTGGCGGGGTGACTTTGGGCCAATCACCAGGAGACGGTGAGTTCTAGTCCCGCCTTAAGACATCAAAGAGATTTTGGCCCAATCACCAGGAGACAGTGAGTTCTAGTCCCGCCTTAAACATCAAAGTGACTTTGGACCAATCACCAGGAGACAGTGAGTTCTAGTCCCACCTTAGACATCAAAGCAACTTTGGCCCAATCACCAGGAGACAGTGAGTTCTAGTCCCACCTTAGACATCAAAGTGACTTTGGGCCAATCACCAGGAGACGGTGAGTTCTAGTCCTGCTTTAGGCATGAAAGCTGGCTGGGTGACTTTGGACCAATCACCAGGAGACGGTGAGTTCTAGTCCCACCTTAGACATCAATGAGATTTTGGGCCAATCACCAGGAGACAGTGATTTCTAGTCCCGCCTTAGACATCAGTGACTTTGGGCCAATCATCAGGAGACGGTGAGTTCTAGTCCTGCTTTAGGCATGAAAGCTGGCTGGGTGACTTTGGGCCAATCGCCAGGAGACAGTGAGTTCTAGTCCCGCCTTAGACATCTAAGCGACTTTGGCCCAATCACCAGGAGACAGTGAGTTCTAGTCCTGCTTTAGGCATGAAAGCTGGCTGGGTGACTTTGGGCCAATCACCAAGAGATGGTGAATTCTAGTCCCGTCTTAGACATGAAAGCCATCTGAGCGACTTTGGGCCAATCCCCAGGAGACAGTGAGTTCTAGTCTCACTTTCGGCATGAAAACCAGCATGGAATTTTGGGCCAATCCCCAGGAGATAATGGGATCTAGTCCCGCCTTGCGCACGAAAGCTGGCTGGGTGACTCTGAGCCAATCACAGGAGACGGTGAGTTCTAGTTAGGAAATTTCTCCTTAATTCTGGGATTGGATCTCTCCTTGTTGAGTTTCCATCCGTTGCTTCTTGTCCTGCCTTCAGGTGCTCTGGAGAATAGCTTGACTCCCTCTTTTTTGGGGCAGCCCCTGAGAGATTGGAAGGCTGCTATCATGTCCCCCCTCGTCCTTCTCTTCATTAAACTAGACAGACCCAATTCCAGCAACTGTTTTTTGTATATTTTAGGCTCCAATCCCCTGATCATCTTTGTTGCTCTTCTCTGCACTCTTTCTAGAGTCTCAGCATCTTTTTTGTATTCTGGTGACCAAAACTAGATGCAATAATCCAGAAACACGATGGACTGAAGGATGGCTACTCTTTGATCACCGAGAATCCTTCACGCACCACACTGCTTGGCGCCTCCTCGGAGTTCCCAGCTGTGCCAACAATTGTCACCTTTAATTGCTTGACAAAACAGCAGCTGCGGCTTCTCCCCCCCACCCCCCAAGGCAGAACCTGCCTCATCCACTTATTGTACAAGGAAATCAGATGCCCTTCACCTTCCACTTCAACGGCGTGCATCCACATGTAACACAACCAAGAGATTTTTGGCTGGCTCAGTCAAGCCAGCGATCCTTTTCGTTTGCTCTCCCTATCCCATCAAATTGGGGCTGCCTTTTTAGAATAGAAAAGTTCTCAATAGCAACCCCCCCAATTACCAGCAGATAATAACCTTACTAGAAACCATTTCTCGAGATGGATGAATGGATGGATATATGGAGGAAGGGATGGATGGATGGAGAGAGAGAGGTAGGTAGGCAGACAGATAGACAGCAGACAGACAGACAGATAGAGAGATAGATTGATTGATAGATAGACAGACAGGAGATAGATAGATAGATAGATAGATAGATAGATAGATAGATAGATAGATAGATAGATAGATAGATAGATAGACAGACAGACAGACAGACAGAGACAGACAGACAGACAGACAGACAGACAGGGAGATGATAGATAGATAGATAGATAGATAGATAGATAGATAGGTAGGTAGGTAGGTAGGTAGGTAGGTAGATAGATAGATAGATAGATAGATAGATAGATAGATAGATAGATAGATAGATAGATAGATAGATAGATAGATAGATAGATAGATAGATAGATAGATAGATAGACGGACAGACGGACAGAAAGACAGACACAGATAGATAGATAGATAGATAGACAGAGATAGATAGATAGATAGATAGATAGATAGATAGATAGATAGATAGATAGATAGATAGATAGATAGATAGATAGATAGACAGACAGAGACAGATAGACACAGACAGACAGACATATGGATGGATGGACAGAAAGACAGAGATAGATAGATAGATAGATAGATAGATAGATAGATAGATAGATAGATAGATAGATAGATAGATAGATACGATAGATAGATACGATAGATACGATAGATAAGAGAGAGGTGGGGAGAGCGAGACCCCCCCGTACATTTGAAACCATGAATACTGCTGGCCTGCTGGATCCAAAACTTTTATTTCAATGCTCGGAAAGTCTTTTAGAAGTTGTGAAAAAAGGGGTAAAAGAAATAAAGCTTTTGCCTACCTCTTAAAATAATAACAGGTTGGAATATTTGGTAGAAAACCAGAAGGCCTGCCCCTTACTTAGGCCATGGGCTTCCCACGGGGCCTTGAGGCCGCCATTAAGCTCTGAGCAGGTGTTACATTACTTTCCAGCCTCCCCTCTTCATTCCGCCTTCTGGGCCTTTCCGCGGTGACCTTCCACCTGCGGAGTCCTCTGCCTTCACCTTTGCTGACACCTGCCGCATGTTAGCCATCCTGGGACCTCAGAGGATCATTTTATAGCTGAAGGCCAGGTGCAGGCAGAGGGAGGGCAGGAGCAGGAAACTCAGGATTGAAACCCCGGTGGCGGATAAAGGAAGTCGGGTTCTTTGTTTCTGCGGACGCTGCCTTCATCCTAACTAAGTTGGCTTACATCTATAATTCAAGGCCAGTCCTTGGTGTCTCAAGAGTGCTGAGGTCCTAGGGAAACATCTGTCTGTCCGTTTATTCTATCATCTATCTATCTATCTATCTATCTATCTATCTATCTATCTATCTATCTATCTATCTATCTATCTATCTATCTATCTATCTATCTATCTATCTTTTTATCTATTTATCTCTCTCTCTCTCTCTCTCTATCTATCTATCTTTCTATCTATCTATCATCTATCTATTTATCTTTTTATCTATTTATCTATCTACCTATCTTTCTATCTATCATCTATCTATCTATCTATCTATCTATCTATCTATCTATC
>NW_015391705.1:19164-23629 GCF_001527695.2 Protobothrops mucrosquamatus | reverse complement strand
CTATCCACCCACCTATCTATCTATCTATCTATCTATCTATCTATCTATCTATCTATCTATCTATCTATCTATCTATCTATCTATCTATCTATCTATCATCTATCTATCTATCTATCTATCTATCTACCTACCTACCTACCTACCTACCTACCTACCTATCTATGTCTGTGTGTCTATCCATCCATCCATCCATCCATCTATCTCATATCTTCTATGTCTGTGTGTCTATCCATCCATCCGTGCATTATTGGAATCTCCCCTGGCGTATTTCCGTCTTCCCAGGGGTCACTTACTTGGAAGGCTGGAGATGGCGCTCTTCACCCGTCCCGACAGCCACTCCAGACTCTCGTGCATGTTGGCCAAGGCCTTCAGGTCGCTGACGTCCCGGAGAATCTCTTGCTGGGGAATCAGCTTATCGCCCAGGTTCCCGATCAGGACTTCTGACTCCTTGCCAAAGGCAGTCCTAGAAGAAAAAGAGAGCAAGGGATGTGTCAGCCATGGAGAGTAGCATTGTTTCTCTCTCTCTCTCTCTCTCTCTCTCTCTCTCTCTCTCTCTCTCTCTCTCTCTCTCACACACACACACACACACACACACACCCCTAATACTTTTACCTCCTCCTACTTTCCCCACAACAACAACCCTGTGAGGTAGATTGGGCTGAGAGAGAAGGACAGGCCCGAAGTTACCCAGTTGCTTTAATGCCTAAGGTGGGACTAGAACTCGCCGTCTCCTGGGGATTTGGCCCAGAGTCGCCAGCCGGCTTTAATGCCCGAGGTGGGATTAGAACTCACCGTCTCCTGGGGATTTGGCCCAGTCGCCAGCCAGCTTTAATGCCTAAAGTGGGACTAGAACTCACCGTCTCCTGGGGATTGGCCCAGAGTCAGCCAGCCGGCTTTAATTGCTAAGGTGGAACTAGAACTCACCGTCTCCTGGGGATTTGGCCCAGAGTTAGCCAGCCAGTTTTAATGGCTAAGGTGGAACTAGAACTCATTGTCCCCTGGGGATTGGTCCAAAGTCACCCAGCTGGCTTTCACGCCTAAGGCAGGACTAGAACTCCCAATCTCCTGGTGACCGGCTCAAAGTCACCCAGTCAGTTTCCATGCTTAAGATGGAACTAGAACTCCTCATTTCCTAGCGATTGGCTCCAAATCATGTCGCCGGCTTTGTGCCTCAGGTGGGACTAGAACTCACCCTCTCCGGGTGATTGTCACTCAGCCAGCTTTCAGGCCTAAGGCGAGACTCGAACTCACCGTCTCCTGTTTCCCAGCCTGAGGCCTTGCAAGCTAGATTCCCCAAAATTTTGCAGAGCGCCAAGCCCGAGGAAAAAGGCCGCGAAGGATGAAATAATTTTCTTGCTCAACTTTGCCGGACGCTAGAGTTCAGATGTGCCTCTGTCTGAACCCACCCTCACCTCTACCCGGGTCACCGGTCCCGCGATTGGCAGATTATATTGTTAGACATACTATTTCCACCATAAGCCTAACCCAATCACCCACTCGCTCAATCACGTCTCCTTTCCAATGACTTTAAGCGGCGCACAATTGCGTTAGCCGGGCCGACTCCCTCCAGCAATTATTTCCAATCTTATAGGAGTCTTTACACCGGGGAAATAAACGAGAAGCCTTCGCGACATTGTTGGGACGTTCCCATCGGCTCCGGGTTTAGCCGCTGCAGTCCGCCAGTCCGTGTTTGGGAGGCCTAAACAGGTAGTCCTCGACTTACGGGCCCAAAATTTCCGTGGCTAAGGGAGGCACTTGTTAAGTGAGTTTTGCCCTAATTTTGCAACTTTTCTGGCCACCGTGCTAAAACAGACGAGGAACGGCTGCGGGACTTGGGGTCTGGCTAGTCTAAAGAAAAGAAGAAATAGGGGAGACGTGATAGCGGCGTTCCAGTATCTGAGGGGCTGCCCCAAAGAAGAGGGAGTCAAGCTATTCTCCAAAGCATCAGAGGACAGGACGAGAAACAACGGATGGAAACTAACCAAGGAGAGAAGCAGCCTGGAATTAAGGAGAAACTTCCTGACAGTGAGGACAATTAACCAGTGGAACAGCTTGCCACCAGAAATCATGGGCGCTCCATCACTGGAGATTTTAAAGAAGCAACTGGACATTCACCTGTCTGAGATGGTATAGGTTCTCCTGCTTGAGCAGGGGGCTGGACTAAAAGACCTCCAAGGTCCCTTCCAGCTCTATTCTATTCTAAAACTAAGGTGATCCAAGGCCTGGAGAGTAAAACAGAGGAAGAACGGCTACAGGACTTGGGTTTGGCTAGTCTAAAGAAAAGAAGAAACAGGAGCGACATGATAGTAGTATTCCAGTATTTGAAGGGCTGCCACAAAGAAGAGGGCATCAAACTATTCTCCAAAGCACCAGAGGGCAAGACAAGAAACAATGGTTGGAAACTGACCAAAGAGAGAAGCAACCTGGAATTAAGGAGAAACTTCCTGACAGTGAGGACAATCAACCAGTGGAACAGCTTGCCACCAGGAATCGTGGGCGCACCATCACTGGAGGTTTTTAAGAAGAGACTGGACAGTCACTTGTCTGAGATGGCATAGGTTCTCCTGCTTGAGCAGGGGGCTGGACTAGAAGACCTCCAAGGTCCCTTCCAGCTCCATTCTATCCCAGTTGTTAAGTTAGTACACCATTGTGAAGTGAATCTGGCTTCCCCCGTTGACTTTGCTTGTCAGAAAGTGGGCAAAAGGGGATGACGTGACTCGGGGACGCTGCGACCGTCATAAATACATGGCAGTTGCCCAAGCGTCTGAATTCCCATCACATGACCCAACCTTGGACTACAATAGCTGGAGCAGACAGGGAAGAAGCGAACCAGCGGATTGCGAGAACGTGAGCGAGCAGTTAGACCAAGAGACCCGAACTCATTGGTAGCTCACATTGGAACGAACCAAGGAGATGCATTCAATTTCCCAGCTACTACGATTGTTGGCTGAGCAGGGACAAAAACAGCCAAGAGAGATGACTTAAAGCCTGGGAAATGGGCCCCTGTGGTCAGTCAGCTGGGATGCTGATTTACTACCAGCTTATCTGGAGTTGCACAAGGAGACAACAATCGACGACTCAATAGCCAGCCAGCCACACCCTAATCTATATAAATAAAAATGTAAATGTTCGTCTGTTCAAAATCTTAAATCTCCGAAAGTTCTTCACCGATTGCTTTGAAATTTTGACCCAACGTTGCATTCGAATACGCGCGTGTTTTTATATACCTACTATTATATAGATGTCACACCTGTGACAGGTAAAAACATGCTTTTTTTAAAAAAACAGCGCCATCTGTTGGACGTAAAAGCAACACACGCTAAGATTTTATGATTCCATTTCAATGTTTCCGATTTACGATCCATTTACGATTTCCAAATTCCCAATTCTTTCTTTTCCATTTAACCAGACTGAGCCACAGCAACGCGTGGCCGGGTACAGCTAGTTAATAATAATAATAAAAAAAGCTACACACAACCACACACCATATAAATACCAGGGTGAACATATTCAGGAGGGGCAGAAGTTCCCCGTACGAGACCGAAAGTTTGGTCCCGGTGACCGACTCAGATTGGATCCTAGGATAGTTGTGTTTCAAAAACAAGCCACATGTTCTTCTACAGGGGGGGGGGGGAAGGAAAGTCTGATCAATTTCAACCCCGCACACCAGGCTGGCTCCAGACGATACGGAAAGGGGTAGGAATTCCTTAACATAATTTTCCTAATGGGTTCCGGTAAGTGGTAATAACCAGCCTCTCGTTCGTCACCGGGGGATTTCTAAAACAGCTTCTAGTAGCCGCAAAGAAGCTTTTCCAGGTATCCCGAGGGGAGGAAGGGGTCAGCAGCTGGACCGCGAAAGCGAGGAAAATTGATCCAGCGGTCAGACGGTCCAAATTGAGCCGTCTGCTAAAGTGACGCCCGTGATTAAGCAAGTGTCCAACACGCAAAGAGAACGCTCAACAGTTCAGCCCCGCTTCCTGGCAGCGAGCAGACCGTATGGTTTTGTGTAAGTCTAGGTTTGCCCATGGGTTACACCCTCCTGCAGGAGCTGCATTGGCTGCCGATTCTGTTTCTGTGCCCAATTCGAAGTGGTGGTCGTCACCGTCAAAACCCTACCTGCTTTGGGTCCAGGTTATTTGAAGGAGCATCTTTGTCCAGTCATCTCTACCTGTGGTCCACCAGAGTGTGGAGGCATGGGGTCTTAAGGTTCCCCTCTCTTAAGGAGGTCCATCAGGTGGGACCGAGAAGAAGGGCCTTCTCTGTGGGGGCTCCTTCCCTGTTATTTGAAGGACTGTCATTTCCCAGGTAGATCTACCCAACCCACCAGAGCAAGGAGGTAGAGGATGTCATGGGTCCCCTCTCTTAAGGAGGTCCATCTGGTGGGACCAAGAAGAAGGACCTTCTTCGTGGTGGCTCTCTGCCTGGGGAACATCATCCCTGCAGAGGTAAGATTGGTTCCCCACTT
>NW_015391705.1:10225-19131 GCF_001527695.2 Protobothrops mucrosquamatus | reverse complement strand
GACTGTTATCAGCAGCAAGGCAGGGGATGATTGGCTTTTTTTGCTGGGATTGCACCCTTGAAACAGAGATGAGCGCCACCCTTATAGTCGGCAACGACTAGTCTAGGGGTAGGCAACCTTGGCTCTGTGATGACTGGTGGACTTCAACTCCCAGAATTCCTGAGCCAGCCACGCTGAGGGGAAAGGGAGAGGTTTCCAAGCTGAGCCATGCCGGCTCAGGAATTCTGGGAGTTGAAGTCCACCAGTCATAAAAAAGCCAAGGTTGCCTACCCCTGGTCTAGGAGGCTCACCGCTTAGAACAGGAGGACTTAGGACAGGGGTAGGCAACCTTGGCTCTTTTATGACTCGTAGACTTCAACTCCCAGAATTCCTGAGCCAGCCATGCTGAGGGGAAAGGGAGAGGTTTCCAAGCTGAGTCATGAGCTCCTGTTCTAAGCGGTGAACCTCCTAGACCAGGGGTAAGCAACCTTGGCTCTTTTGTGACTCGTGGACTTCAACTCCCAGAATTCCTGAGCCAGCATGGCTCAGCATGGAAACCTCTCCCTTTCCCCTCAGCATGGCTGGCTCAGGAATTCTGGGAGTTGAAGTCCACGAGTCACAAAGGGGCCAAAGTTTCCCTCATGCTGGCTCAGGAATTCTGGGAGTTGAAGTCCACCAGTCATAAAAGAGCCAAGGTTACCTACCCCTGGACTAGGGGAGTAAAATCCGCAGGGACCCCTTCCCTCCCTCCTTTATTCCTATAAGCTAGAGGTCTCCAACCTTTCTGGGCTCGAGGACTGGAGGGAAGGAGAGCAGCTTCAAAATTGGTGCACACACACGCACACACACATACACGAGGCCACGCACACTGGCGCGGCACTAGCATCCCCGTTCACGCATGCGCGAACAGCCGCACCACCCCCCACAGCGGCTAGTAACCCGTTCGTGCATGCGCAAACGGGCCGCACAAATCACCTGGGTTAGCGGCACATGCGCAACCAGGCTGCAGACACCCGCCCTGCAGGTGCATCACCGTTCGCGCCCATACGCATGCGCAAATGGGGCCGCGGGCGCTAGCACAAGTGGGGGGAATGCGCACCCATGCGTGCGCGCACTGACCAGCCGTTTCTGCGGCTCGCTGGCCAAGAGCCCGTGGCCCGGTCCTGGGCCACGGACCGTAGGTTGGGGACCCCTGCTATAAGCCACCTGGAGTCCCCAAGAGTGAGCTGGGTGGCCCTATCCATCTTCTTCACTAAAACAATCGGATAAAATCTCCTAGCACTTTGTCCTTATTCATCCAGACGGTGGGAGGTTCACGGCCCACCCGCCAGAAGACGCCGTCCAGGTGGAACGTTGATTTCCATCCATGGATCTAAGGAAAAACTCGCCTTATGAAGTCTTCTTCTTCCTCTCGTTTAGGCCTCAGCTGTTTGGGCTGGGCCATGTTGCTCCAGTTGGGAAGCGACTTCAAGAGTCTGGTAATGTCGTCGTCTTTGGCCCAAGAGGCGCTGATCACCATCTTCTCGTCCGATTGGACGATGCTCCTAAAGTGAAAAAAAAAATAACCAGGGGACAGTTTAGAAGAAGGAAGCTGGTTTGGCCAAGTATTACAGGCAGTCCTCAACTTACGACCAGAATTGAGCCCTGTCGCTGAGCAAGGCATGTTAAACGAGTCACGCTGGCTCTGGTGAGGTTTTTTTTTTTTGCTGTTTTCTACAGCTACATTAACAGAGACTTATAAGCCTGAAAGTACAAAGCTTCTGCTGTCTCCTTTAAAGACTGAAAAGCTAGGAAAGTATACAGCTCTGGGCTATGCCCTCTCTTATCTGACTGTTCTCTAAAGCTACATTAACAGAAACCTGTTGAATCTGAAAGTACAAAGCTCCCGCCGTCTCATTTACAGCCCAAGAAACTAGGAAACTATACAGTTCTGGGCTATGCCCTGTCTTATCTGACTGTTTTCTACAGCTACATTAACAGAGACTTATAAGCCTGAAAGTACAAAGCTTCTGTTGTCTCCTTTAAAGACTGAAAAGCTAGGAAACTATACAGCTCTGGGCTATGCCCTCTCTTATCTGACTGTTCTCTAAAGCTACATTAATAGAAACTTGTAAGTCCGAAAGTACAAATCTGTCACTGTTTCCTTTACAGCCCAAGAAGCTAGGGAACTACGTAGCTTTGGGCAATGCCCTCTCTTATCTGACTGTTTTCTACAGCTACATTAACAGAAATTTGTAAGCCTGAAAGTACAAATATCCTGCCGTCTCCTCTACAGCCCAAGAAGCTAGGAAACTATACAGCTCTGGGCTATGCCCTCTCTTAACTGACTGTTTTCTACAGCTACATTAATAGAAACTTGTAAGTCTGAAAGTACAAATCTGTCACTGTTTCCTTTACAGCCCAAGAAACTAGGGAACTACATAGCTCTGGGCTACGCGCTCTCTTATCTGACTGTTTTCTACAGCTACATTAACAGACACTTGTAAGCCTGAAAGTGCAAAGCTTCTGCCATCTCCTTTACAGACTAAAAAGCAAGGGAAATCTTTTTCTTCATCCACTATGCAGCTCTGGCTTACATCCTCTCTTATCGGACTGTTCTCTAAAGCTACCTTAACGGAAACATGTAAGTCTGAAAGCGCAAATCTCCCGCCGTCTCCTTTACAGCAGCCCAAAAAGCTAGGGAACTACGACCTCATTCCGTCAGAACCGAGGAAGCTCCTTGGATGAGGAGCGAAAAGTCTTCAAGAGAAAAAAAAAACCCAAGAAAGTCGAGTTGCCTCTTGGAAAAAAAAGCACCTTTGGGACAAGTGTGACCCGGATGAGGGAGAAGCTCCGTAGCCATACCTGTAAGCCACGTTGCAGGTGTCCTTGTACTGTTGGAGCTTGACGCAGACCATGTTCAGGAACTGGTCTGAGTAGGCGCTTAGGTCATGCATCAAATTCATGAGGTCCTGGACCGTTTTTTCCACAATGACTGTGCTCTGATGACGAAAAGAAAAAATACACACAGGGAGGCTGAGTGAAGAAAAGCCATCTTCAAGTCATTTCCAAGCAGAGTTGAAACACGCAAACAAGTGGACTGGAGGCTAAAACATACAAGGAACGGTTGCCAGAATTGGCATGTCTAGTTTAATGAAGAGAAGGACGAGGGGGGACAGGATAGCAGTGTTCCAATCTCTCAGGGGCTGCCCCAAAGAAGAGGGAGTCAAGCTATTCTCCAAAGCACCCTGAAGGCAGGACAAGAAGCAAAGGATGGAAATTCATCCAGGAGAGAAGCAACCTAGAACTAAGGAGAAACTTCCTGACAGTGAGAACAATTAATCAGTGGAACTGCTTGCCACCAGAAGCGGTGAAGGCTCCATCCCTGGAGATTTTTAAGAAGAGATTGGACAACCATTTGTCTGAAATGGTACAGGTCTTCTATATGAGCAGGGGGTTGGATGAGATGATCTCCATGGTCCCTTCCAACTTTTTTTTTTTTTTTTATTATTATTATTATTATTATTATTATTATTATTATTATTATTATTATTATTATTAATCATCACACAGTCAGCCAGATGTTCAGACTGGATTTGGCATTTTTGTCTACCGATCGAGTCCTTCCCAAGGACCTGGGATAGGCAGATGTGGATGTTTGATGGTATTACAGATATCGTCGCAGGATGGAAGCAGTTCCTAGTAAGGCCGCCTTTTGCAATTGACTAATGGTGAACTTGTCAATGCCAATGGTGTTCAAGTGGTGCTCCAGTTGTTTTTTTTATTATTATTATAATACGGATAATTGGGGGGGTCAATTCTGGTCGTAAGTCAAGGACTTACCTGTACTTAAAAATCTGGAAAATCTTTGGCCACTTGCTTAGTATGTTGTTGAATTTGAGTTCATTTGAGTGGAAATTCGGTCAGCTATGACCGGGGTGTGTGTGTGTCCTTCTCCATTTGCCCCCCCCACCTCCAATCACAAAGACAAGGACATCAGACCCCTCCCCTCTGCATTTGAAGTTTCAAAACCTCAATTCAAAGTCACCCCCACACAAACACACACACACACACACACACACACACACACCTGTTACCTTTCCCTAAGCCAAGTTGTGTCTCCCCATTGATTTTAAGATTAAAGTGCTGGCGAAAGGCCCCGGATCCATAATCCTGTTTCTGCAGATGGACCGGTGAGTGACAGGCATTGATTCTTCTCGCCCGCCTGCTAAAAGGCATCGGGAAGGCATCTCCGGGTTGAGTGACACACACCCCCGTGACACACACACACCCGGCGTTTTGAATGCGGATCACGACACTCGGAGGGTGAGTTGGACGGCTGTCAAAGGCACTTGGTGGGAAAACAGCCGAGTTGGGAAGACGAAGAGTTTGGAAAAGACCCGGGTACTTGGCACAGCTAATCCTAGAGTTACAAACGTTCGTTTAGTGGCCGTTCAAAGTTACGACGAGACGGAGGGGGGAAAGGTGACTTAGGATCCTTTTTCATACGGACGGCGGTTGCAGCATCCCCGTGGTCATTTGATCAAAATTCGGAGGCTTGGCAACCGACTCGTGCTTACGATGGTTTGCGGCATCCCGGGGTCACGGGATCCCCTTTTACGACCTTCCGACAAGCAACTGGGTGACTACCTTAACAACGGCAATGATTCGCTTAGCGACCGTGGCAAGAAGGGCCGTAAAACGGGACAAAAGTCACTTAACAGCTGTCTCACTTAGCAACAGAAACTTTGGGCTCGATTGTGGACGTTAAGTCGAGGACTCCCGGGTATCGCATGGGTCTGCAGAATTCTGGGATCTCGGGAATCTTAGCCTAGATGACTTTCTAAGGCCAGGAGGGGGCCAAGGACCAGCTGTGCAGGATTGCAAAGCTGGTTAGATATTAGAATAGGGAGATTGTAGAATGGAACGGAATGGAACAGAACAGAATGTATGGAATAGAATATATGGAATGGAATGGAACGGAACGGAACGGAACGGAACAGAACAGAACAGAACAGAACAGAATAGAAGGGAATGGAATGGAACGGAACAGAACAGAATATATGGAATAGAATAGAATAGAATAGGATAGGATAGGAATAGAACAGAATAGAATAGAATAGAACAGAACGGAACGGAACAGAACAGAATATATGGAATAGAATAGAATAGAATAGAATAGAATAGAATAGAATAGGAATAGAATAGAACAGAACAGAACAGAACAGAATAGGAATAGAAATAGAATAGAATATATGGAATTAGAATAGAATAGAATAGAATAGAATAGAATAGAATAGAATAGAATAGAATAGAATAGAATAGAATAGAATGGAATGGAATGGAATAGAGTAGAATTACAGAATGGAATAGAATTAAATAGAATAGAATAGAATAGAATAGAAAATATGGAATGGAATGGAATAGAATAGAACAGAGCTGGAAGGGACCTTGGAGGTCTTCTAGTCCAGCCCCCTGCTCAAGCAGGAGAACATATGCCATCTCAGACAAGTGACTGTCTAGCCTCTTCTTAAAAATCTCCAGGGATGGAGCTCCCACGATTTCTGGAGGCAAGCGGTTCCACTGGTTAATTGTCCTCCCTGTTAGGAAGTTTCTCCTTAATTCCAGGTTGTTTCTCTCTTTGATCAGCTTCCAACCATTGTTTCTCCTCCTTCCCTCTGGTGCTTTGGTGAATAACGTGACCCCCTCTTCTTTGGGGCAGCCCCTCAGATACTGGAACGCTGCTATCATGTCTCCCCTATTTCTTCTTTTCTTTAGACTAGCCAGACCCAAGTCCCGCAGCCGTTCTTTGTATGTTTTAGTCTCCAGGCCTTGGATCATCTTAGTTGCTCTTCTCTGAACTTTTTCCAGACTCTCAACATCTTTTTTGTGCTACGGGGACCAAAATTGGCTGCAGTATTACAGGTGTGGCCTCACTAGGGATTTTGTAAAGCGATACTAATACTTCGCGTGATCTTGATTCTATGCCTGTTTATACAGCCCAGGATTGCATTAGCTTCTTTGGCTGCTGCTGCACACGGCTGGCTCACAGTCAAGTGATTCTCGATGTAGGTCGATGTGTCTATTAATGGAATAGGGAGACTTTTGTGGTTCAGGTAGTCCTTGACTTACAGCAATTCGTTTAGCGACCGTTCAGTCACAACCGGATGGTCCATAGACAGGATCAAATGCCAACTACAGAAACGGCTGAAAGTCCACCAGATACCGACGCTGTACAAGACAGTGATTTTACAGAAATGCAGGGGGATATTTCCCTGGTTTGCTGGGGGGGGGAATTAATTATTTTAGGTAGGGATGATTTTAAGAAAATTTTAATTGACACACAGCTTCGAATATTTGGCTTTTAATTTGGTTTTATGGGGGTTTTTTGTTCTTTGATGTATTTTGTTTGTCTGTTTTAATATGCTGTGCACCGCCCTGAGTCCTACGGGAGAAGGGCGGTATATAAATTAAATTATTAAATTAAATTAAATTAAAATTNGGAAGGAAGGAAGGAAGGAAAAGGAAGGAAGGAAGGAAGGAAGGAAGGAAGGAAGGAAGGAAGGAAGGAAGGAAGAAAGAGAAGGAAGGAAGGAAGGAAGATAGATAGATAGATAGATAGATAGATAGATAGATAGATAGATAGATAAATAGATAGATAGATAGATAGATAGATAGATAGATAGATAGATAGATAGATAGATAGATATCAGGATTGGAAAACTGGAGCCCATTCAGATGCAGAAGAGAACTTAATAATAATAATAATAACAACAACAACAACAACAACAACAACAACAACAACAAAGTTGGAAGGGACCTTGGAGGTCATCAATTCCAACCCCCTGCTCAGGCAGGTAACCCTATACCAGGGATAGGCAACCTTGGCTCTTTTATGACTCGTGGACTTCAACTCCCAGAATTCCTATACCATTTCAGACAAATGGCTGTCCAGTCTCTTCTTAAAGAGCTGCCTCTTTTAGCCTGAATAGCTGAATAGCACTAGCAATAGCCGTTAGACTTATATACTGCTTTATGGGGCTTTACAGCTCTCTCTAGGCGCTTTACAAAGTCAGCCTGTTGCCCCCCCCCCCGCCCAACAATCTGGGTCCTCATTTTAACCGACCTTGGATGGAAACCTATCAAGGACAGATCCAACCGAGAATTCAGAAGAAATTTCCGGACAGTGAGAACAATTAACCAGTGGAACTACTTGCCTCCAGAAGCGGTGAATGCTCCAACACTGGAAGTTTCTAAGAAGAGACTGGACAGCCATTTGTCCGAAATGGTATAGGGCAGGGGTGGGCAACCTTGGCTCTTTGATGACTCGTGGACTTCAACTCCCAGAATTCCTGAGCCAGCATGGCTCAGCTTGGAAACCTCTCCCTTTCCCCTCAGCACAGCTGGCTGAGGAATTCTGGGAGTTGAAGTCCACCAGTCATAAAAGAGCCGAGGTTGCCTACTTCTGGCCTAGGCCGCTTTATGACTGGTGGACTTCAACTCCCAGAATTCCTGAGCCCGCATGGCTCAGCTTGGAAACCTCTCCCTTTCTCCTCAGCACAGCCGGCTGAGGAATTCTGGGAGTTGAAGTCCACGAGTCATAAAAGAGCCAGGGTTGCCTACCCCTGGTATAGGGTTTCCTGCCTGAGCAGGGGGTTGGACTAGAAGACCTCTAAGGTCCCTTCTGTATTCTCTCCCAGCTTGAAAAAAATGAAGACAGTTTTTGAAACCAAAATCCCTTTTGGGAAACAGAAATCCGGAGGGTCCCTTGGAACGACTGCAACTTTCTTGGTTATGTCACGGAGAAGGCCGGAAGGTCTCACACAGAGCCACGGCTGGCATCCTCCCAAAGGCCCATAAACCGCTGGCTCTCTGCCCTTCCTCCTTCCTGCCCACCACCAGAGCAGATGGCTGATCTTCTCCTACACCACTTCCAAGCAGAACCGGATCACTCCGAGTAAAGCATTTAAATTCCGCCTTGGATTTGTTCATCATTCTCCTCACACACACACACCCCCGGCTAATGACAGTCAAGTTACTGTTTTGTGAAAAAAAAACACATTTAACTTTCGCAAAGGCAGCGCCGCAAAGCGGGAAATGGAAGGGCACCCAGGGAACGCCAGGCTGGCACCCGGCGAAGGCGGGCACCGCCACCGACAAAGCGCTCATCCATTACCCCATCAGCAGCATCTCCAGGCCCAGCGGGATTCAAATGGGGAGTCCTGCTGGGGAAGAGAAATGAAGTTGGAATGGAGGTAATCCATCTTCGGAGGCGGGCGCCTGTTTCCGGAAGAGTTTCTTGGCAATAAAAGGGGGGAACGACCAGGCTTCATTAAAGAAGACACAGTGGAAGCTGGATGGGGATCAGAATCTTCCGTGCTCAGCTTGAAACACACAATCAATCAGAACAGAGTTGGCAGGGACCCTGGAGGTCTTCTAGCCCAACCCCGTGCTCAAGCAGGAGACCCTACACCATTTCAGACAAGTGACTGTCCAGTCTCTTCTTTAAAACCTCCAGTGTTGGAGCATTCATAACTTCTGGAGGCAGGTTGTTCCCCCGATTAATTGTTCTCGCTATCAGGAAATTTCTCCTTAGTTCCAGGTTGCTTCTCTCCTTGATCAGTTTCCATCTGTTGCTTCTTGTCTTGCCTTTGGCTGCTTTGGGAAATACGTTGATCCCCCTTTTCTTTGAGGCAGCCCCTCAAATATTGGAATCCTAGTATCATGTCACCCCTATTTATTCTTTTCGCTAGGCTGGCCATACCCAATGCCTGCAGCCGTTCTTCGTATATGTTGTAGTCTTCCGGACAGTTAGAACAATTAACCAGTGGAACAACCTGCCTCCAGAAGTTGTGAATGCTCCAACATTGGAAGTTTTTAAGAAGAGACTGGACAGCCATTTGTCTGGAATGGTATAGGGTTTCCTGCCTGAGCAGGGGGACGGACTT
>NW_015391705.1:5178-8594 GCF_001527695.2 Protobothrops mucrosquamatus | reverse complement strand
TCCTGGTTGCAATCTATGGAGGTGAAAGCTGGACCATAAGAAAGGCTGAGTGCCAAAGAATGGAGGCCTTTGAACTCTGGTGCTGGAGAAGACTCCTGCGAGTCCCCTGGACTGCAAGGCGATCCAACCGGTCAGTCCTAGAGGAGATCAACCCGGACTGCTCTTTAGAAGGCCAGATCCTGAAGTTGAAACTCAAGTCCTTTGGCCACCTAATGAGAAGGAAGGACTCCCTGGAGAAGAGCCTAATGCTGGGAAAGATGGAGGGCAAGAGAAGAAGGGGACGACAGAGAAGGAGGTGGCTGGATGGAGTCCCTGAAGCAGTAGGCGTGAGCTTCAATGGACTCCAGAAGATGGTAGAGGACAGGAAGGCCTGGAGGAACATTGTCCATGGGGTCGTGATGGGTCGGACACGACTTCAACAAAACTTAACATTTTTAAATTGGCATATTAAAAACTGTTTACAGAAAGAGGCACTTTGCCTGCTTATTGAATTACGCACTTTTTTTAGATTTGCAGAATCTACTGAATAACCTTAATGCCCTTGACATATTATTATATATCTACTTATACTTAATGTGCATTAATATAATGTATATGCCTAATATACGTAATATATATGAATGTAATATATAGTTAATATGCTTAATACACACCAATATAATATATAAACTTAATGTACTTAATGCATATCAATACAATATATATACACATAATACACACTTTAATATATATATCAAAACAATATATACAGTATATATCCTTAATATGCTTAATATCTCAAAGAGCTGAGTTTGCACGACACGCTAAGCCATCAAAAGCAGCCAGACCCACAACCCAAAGCTAAAACTAACAAATCTTAGTAAGCTGGGTCCTCCACTGTTGTGCCTTCACATAACACGGCCATATTTAAATATTATGCAAGTTAATGCATTTTATCTTCTTTTCCCATTATGAATGTCTGCTGGGAGGGAGAAACGAGAGGTAAATCCAGTTGCATAACTGCATATTTTAGCTGGATTGCAGCCTAAGCTAATTAATCAACGGCAGCAGCTATGGATAATTAATCTGCTCCTGAAATCCATTTAGCCTTCATGTGTGACTGCATGAGCTAAAAGCTCAGAGACTGGGTCATTTCTAAGCTGCTGCCTTTAAACAAGGTTGTTTCCCATCAACATAAACAAGAGGCAGTGAATCTAAGGGTTGTTTTCTAACACTGGATGCCCTTTTTAAAGCTTCTTATCCTGACTGTTCCCTAGTTGGGGTTAGGGCAAGAAAAACAACTTTTTATTTCCACCTTTTATTTTGAGAAGTGTCCACAGGAGCCAGCTGTCACATTTCACATGTTCTTGGGGGTTTTTTTGGTTTTTTTAAAAATCCAGGTTTAATTAAATGTGTTAATTGTTCTAACTGTCAGGAAGTTTCTCCTTAGTTCTAGGTTGCTTCTCTCCTTGATGAGTTTCCATCCGTTGCTTCTTGTCCTGCCTTCAGGCGCTTTGGAGAGTAGCTTGACTCCCTCTTCTTTGGGGCAGCCCCTGAGATATTGGAAGGCTGCTATCATGTCCCCCCTCATCCTTCTCTTCATTAAACTAGACCTACCCAATTCCAGCAACCGTTCCTTATATGTTTTAGCCTCCAGTCCCCTAATCCTCTTTGTTGCTCTTCTCTGTACTCTTTCTAGAGTCTCAACATCTTTTTTATATCATGGTGACCAAAACTGGATGCCGTGTTCCAAGTGTGGCCTTACCAAGGCCTTGTAAAGTGGTACTAACACTTCACGTGATCTTGATTCTATCCCTCTGTGAATGCAGCCTAAGACCTGGAGAATCGGTGGGTTCTCCTTTACTGGTTCAAGCGAGGCATACAGTAGATCAGGATTTCAGTCCGATGTTTTCCCAGAGCAAGAGAATTGGAGGTTTAAGGTTTTCATTCTAGCGTTCTTCCTTGATTGACCAATTTGCGAGCTTGATTGAAATAGCTGTTCATTACAAAGGGACTATGAGTCAGCAGCAGCCGCATAATGTGGATGCCGGCCGGATGAGCTGTGTCAACAGAAGTCCCTCTCACAGTTGCTACTATTGAGCCAGGTAGCACCTATACTGTACCTGTACATTTGGGTTTTCTTGCCTAAATGTAGAACCTTACTTTTTTCACCATTGAATTGTTACGTTTTTTTAATTGTTAAGGTTGTTAAGTCCCTTTTTTTCAGCTCTGTTGTAACTTCAAACGGTCACTAAATGAATGCTTGCAAGTTGTGGACTGGCTGTGTAAGGCTCTTGGGAGAGGACAAAGGAATCCAAGCAGCCACACAAACCAGGATGAAGGAATACAAAATGAAGATTCACGAGCACGATGTTTCCTTGAATGGAACCAAACTTCTGCATGCCGTTAGGCTAATTAAACTAATCCATCATGCAAGGCGTCTCTGAGGCCAGGCTAGAAAAACTGGGTGTGAAGCAGATGTCAAGTATTTTGATGAAGTATCGGGTGTGTAACTCTGCAGCCATTGTTAACTTCAAAAAAACAGGTCTTTAAGTAGCTTTTGGGTGGCCTGTTGTAACTTTGAATGGCCCTTAAGCTACCGGCCGTGTTGTGAGTCCGTGCCAGCCACTGGACCCGGCAGCTGAGTCCGGGGAATCAGAGGAGGAGGAGGAGGAGGAGGGGCCTGGAGAGCCATCAGAGTTGGAGGAAGGCTCTGATGAACTCCAGGACTTATAATCTGATGAAGAGCCTGGCCCTTCCAATCGTGCTCAGGCTGAGACTCAGCTATGCGGGAAAGCTGAGTCAGACTCTGAGGACTCACAGCTGGAAGACATCACAGACGCTCGCAAACACCGACAGACGCTACAAGAGCAGGACAGAGGGAGGCAATGGGGCGGCTCCAAGGGAGGAGGAGAAGGCATTGAGAAGCCACGCCTTGGGGCTGCATAATAAAAAGGGAAGGTGTGGGCGGTGCTGGTTGCTGAAGGCAAGCATTGGCAAAGGACTCAAGTTTCATGGGATCCTGTTTTGTTCGCCTTGCCTGTGAACAATTCTCCGTTTGAATCGTGTTCCGTTTGCCTTGGACAATTCTCCGTTTGCATCGTGTTTTGTTTGCCTTTGCTTTTGGGACATTTTGCAGGTCTGTACCTAATTAATAAAAGGGGTTTTTGTTTTCCCTGCATTTCCAGCCTACTTGTTAAAAGCGGGGTTCGTCCTTGTGAGTTAACAAGGACTCACATAGGCTGGGACAGAACAGTAAGTCAAGGATTATCTGTGAAGTTGGGAAGGGTTGTTTTTTTACCCCCAAACTTACCTGCAATAGAGGCCTCTGCACACCCAGCATTTTCATGGTGTCGGCGTTCGCCAGGATCTTCAGAGGATCGGTAATCTTGGTGACGCCCTCAATTTCCTTGTTAATTTCGCCCAGAACTTGATTG
>NW_015391705.1:0-3179 GCF_001527695.2 Protobothrops mucrosquamatus | reverse complement strand
ATGTTCCCTAGTTGGGTCATGAAATGTCTGCAAGAAAACCACCAGGCTCAGGGACCCCACAGTCCCCCCCTCCTCCTCCTCCTCCTCTTCTTCTTCTTCTTCTCCGCAAACCCCACTCCCTTCTAGCCCTGATGATGTTCCCTAGTTGGGTCATGAAACGTCTGCAAGAAAACCACCAAGCTCAGAAAACACCAAGGACCTCTTTATTTCAACCAGCTACAAATATTTTGTTTTATAGGGAGTGGCTTTCCATGTATACTTCTATGTAAACAGAAAGCAAACCTCACTCCCTTCCAGCACTGATGATGTTACCTACTTGGGTCGTGAAACGTCTGCAAGAAAACCACCCAGCTCAGAGGGCACCAAGGACCCCTCATTTCAACCCCGAGCTAGAAATATTGTCTCCTATCTCTTCTAGCGTTACAGCATGACAAAAACAGATCTTCCACTTGTTGCCTTCAAAAGAACAGTTATTTCAGGAACATCTACGTGATATTCCTGTATATATTCCAAATTGACATTTTACTGGAGGGACTCGAAGTCGGTTGGCCCTCTTGGGACGGTAATTCCAATTCCGAGACTCCTTCACTTCTTATTCACTAATAATAATAATAATTAATATACTACTATATCTTCCGCTGCTGCCTTCAAAAGAACAGGAGCCTCTAAAATGGTAAATATCTCCCCGGTTGTCCATCCAACGTCAGACAGGATAGGATCAATTCAATTAACACCTTCAACTCTCTTCCCTGCTGCTCTCCCAGCCCACCCACGCCCCCCACCCTCCTTTAATCAGTTAACAAACAGTCTTGTGAAGGACTGCGTGTCTGTCAATCCAATTATTTCCTATCTGGGATGTGAAGACACTCCATTAAATACAGCAGACAGATGGCCCTTTCACCGATCATTCAGCTGAACTGATTAGCTACTTAGGGGGTGCAAAATTCGATGCAACTGGGTGTTAGGGATTGGAAAACTCCCGAGGACAAACTTCACACCTGTGCGGTCACTGTGTCCAGCACAACAACAGGGTGAAGATTGGGGCCGAGCTCTCTGCTCCAGCCAATGCTACACAACTCAGACTGAAGGATGAAGATCGCTGGGGTTGTTTGGATAACTGACCGCTTGTTAAGCTAAATTTTATCCATTTATGTCCCACCTTTATTATGTTTACAAATAATTCAAGGCGGTGAACAGACACAATACATTTTCCTCCTCTTATTTCCCCTACGACAACAAGCCGGCGAGGGTCACTTGGCTTGAGAAAGAGAGAGTGACAGGCCCAAGTCTTTCAGGCCTAAAGTGGGACTAGAACTCCCTGTCTCCTGGGGACTGGCTCAGAGTCATTCAGCTGGGCTTTCATGCCTAAGGCGGAACTAGAACTCACCGTCTCCTGGGGATTGGCTCAGAAACACTTAGCTGGGCTTTCATGCCTAAGGCGGAACTAGAACTCACCGTCTCCTGGTGACTGGCCCAAAGTCACCCAGCTGGCTTTCATGCCTAAGGCGGAACTAGAATTCACCGTCTCCTGGTGACTGGCCCAAAGACACCCAGCTGGCTTTCACGCCTAAGTTACAAATAGAACTCACCGTCTCCTGGTGATTGGCCCAAAGTCACCCAGCCGGCTTTCCTGCCTAAAGTGGGACTAGAACTCACCGTCTCCTGGTGACTGGCCCAAAGTCACCGAGCCAGCTTTCACGTCTAAGGCGGAACTAGAACTCACCGTCTCCTGGTGACTGGCCCAAAGTCACTAACTGGCTTTCATGCCTAAGGCGGAACTAGAACTCACTGTCTCCTGGTGACTGGCCCAAAGTCACCCAGCTAGCTTTCACGCCTAAGGCAGAACTAGAACTCACCGTCTCCTGGTGACTGGCCCAAAGTCCCTAACTGGCTTTCACGCCTAAGGCAGGACTAGAACTCACCGTCTCCTGGTTTCTAGCCTGGGGCCTTAACTACTACTAGACCAGTCTGTATCTCAGCGAAGGGAGGACAGGTCTGAACACTGCAAAACGGATGTTCAGACCAAAGACAGCCTACTCCAAGGAGTGACTCAGAAAGATGGGATAAAACAACATTTTAAATGCCAGCAGCAGCCGCTAAGCTCGCTCTTCCAGGCCTGTGTCTATCCAGAACCCTGACAACAAAGAAATCGGCGCACCCTTTACAGACGCAGGGATCAGATCCCCAGGAAAGCAACACAAAAAGTCACCCACCGACACAGATTCTGCACTCTTAAGAAACCACTTGACGTTCCAAGCGAGGCTGCGTTTAAGCCAAGTCCCGTTTTGAACCTCCATCAAGCTCATTATTAAGCTGGCGGGGAAAGGCAGCTCCGAAGGGGCGAACAACATTGTGTTTTCAAGAGGGAGGGTGAAACACCCCATTAAGGCGAACAACTGAGCCCCCCCCCACATAGCGAGGATGTGTAAAGTTGGACACAAACCTCATCAATTAAATTTTACTGCAGCCTTGGGAGGAGTCAGGTGCTAACGCAACGCAAACAGTTACGGCCCCCGGAGAGGCCGGGATATTTCTTCAAAACCAGGCAGAAAGAAAGATGACGGAGTACAGGCCCGCCTCGACAAAATTCAGATTGCTAAGTGGGACCTTTGTTAAGTGAGTGTTGCCCCAGTGTACGACTTTCCTTGACACCTTTGTTCAGCGAATCCCTGCAGTTCTTAAGTTAGTGAAATTAGTTTTCGCTTGCCGGCAGTTCGCAAAAGGGGGCACCATGACCCCGGGACACTGCGACCATCCTAAACGTGAGTCAGTTGTCAAGCTGGAATTGGGAATGTCTAATTTAATGAAGAGAAGGATGAGGGGTGACATGATAGCAGCCTTCCAGTATCTCAGGGGCTGCCCCAAAGAAGAGGGAGTCAAGCTATTCTCCAAAGCGCCTGAAGGCAGGACAAGAAGCAACGGATGGAAACTAATCTAGGAGAGAAGCAACCTGGAACTGAGGAGAAACTTCCTGGCAGTCAGAACAATTAACCAGTGGAACCACCTGCCTCCAGAAGCGGTGAATGCTCCAACACTGGAAGTTTTTAAGAAGAGACTGGACAGCCATTTGTCTGAAATGGTATAGGGTTTCCTGCCTGAGCAGGGGGTTGGACTAGATGACCTCCAAGGTCCCTTCCAACTTTATTATTATTATTATTATTATTATTATTATTATTATT
>NW_015391704.1:21406-23353 GCF_001527695.2 Protobothrops mucrosquamatus | reverse complement strand
TTTGCCCCATTTTACGACCTTTCTTGCTACAGTTGTTAAGTGAATCACTGCAATTGTTAAGTTAGTAACATGGTTGTTAAGTGAATCTGGCTTCCCCATTGACTTTGCCTTGTCAGAAGGTTGCGATAGATTCTCACACGGCCCCGGGACACTGATCATGTGACCATGGGGATGCTGCCACAGTCATAAGTGTGAAGAACAATCTTTTTTTCCCAATGCCGTTGTAACTTCAAACGGTCACT
The DNA here is from genome assembly GCF_001527695.2 of Protobothrops mucrosquamatus. NCBI lineage: Eukaryota > Metazoa > Chordata > Lepidosauria > Squamata > Viperidae > Protobothrops > Protobothrops mucrosquamatus. The sequence continues at coordinate 23,111 of NW_015391704.1, read as the reverse complement.
AAATGAACTGTTGTAATTTGAGGACGACCTGTACACCACTTTGATCTAAGGGCAGCTTCAGCTTATCTCCTCCTGGGTAGGAACAAGTTGATGGCCGCATCGTGGGTCCTTGACAGAAAAAATACATTTCCTGGTTTGGTGCAAGTGAGAACATAGCTTTAGTTTAATAGCGTTAATTCAGAGACTGATGAATAATATGATTCGGTTTTGGAAGAGGCTGAGTTACCTAACCTGGAAGTTTGTTTTCCTTGGAATATGTGGAAAGGCATTGCACAGAGGGCACCTTCCTTGTAAGATGCCAGAGTGAATTGAGGCACATAAAACTACCGTAGTTCCAGCCTCTACATCTTGGCACTAAAAACAGGTATCCAATAATTATCACTGATCATAGGTTTGGCTGTCTGCCAAGCACTTCACCGCCATTTCGTATCGGAAGCAAGCTGCTCTCCCACCCATGATTGTTGTGTGAGAAACAAAGGCAGGAATTGCAGGTTTCTTCTTGTAAACTCCAAGAAATTAAAGAAGAGTAGCAGTAAGTACGCTTTGTGGCTGATGCCCTGAGGTTTCTCTGTTCCATTCTTTATTTAAATGAACAATTTTAGATTTTTCTGCTGATTCTGAAATGCTCAAAAAAGCAAGGGAAGGAGTCTGCACCTCCTGAAGCCCTTTAAATTTCTGGGGAATGCAGACAATCCCAAATTAGGCCCTTAAGTAACAGGGGTTGAACTGATAGGAAATTCAAGGAATTAAACCAGACTAGTATAGTTGTATTATAAGCAATATTTGACAATATAAGCAATATTTTGCATTGCCGCTGTAACTTTGAACGGTCACTAAATGAACTGTTGGAATAGAATAGAATAGAATAGAATAGAATAGAATAGAATAGAATAGAATAATAACTTTATTGTCACTTTGAATGTACACTAATCGGCATACATTAAAATGAAATTTCATTGCATTCAGCTCTCAAAAGTCACCACCTCCGATACACACTACATAAATAAATACAGAATTATGCATATACCCACATATATTATATGACACAGAGAGACAGCACAGTCTAGTTCGGGTTATGTATACATGTGCATGGAGAGAAGAACGAATTGTGCGAGTTTACCAGAGGGATGGCATAGGGAACCAGGCTATTACAGAATTGGGTAGTCCTGCTATAAATACTTTGAAACCTCCTCCCAGAGGGGAGCCACAGAAACAGACCGTAAAGTGGGTGTGTGGGGTCTCTAACAAGGCTTTGAGCTCTAAGCACATATAAGCGCTTATAAGCAGCACCGTGAATACCAGGGAGCAAGCTTCCTATGATCTTCTCAGCTGTCCTTACCATAAGTAAGTCTTAAGTTGAGAACTACCTGTATTTAGGGTCCTTAGATGGGTGAAGACAAAGCAGTTGAGCAGGGAGGTTGGACTAGAAGCCCTCCAAAGGCCCTTCCAACTCTGTTATTCTGTTAATCAAATGTAATTCAAGATCGGGCCACTGGTCTCCTAATCACAAAGCCCGATGATCTATCAGCCAACTAATTCTACTTAATTGGTTGCCTATACAGATGAGCTCCTCCTGGTATGAAAAATAGGTAAACAAATCACCCATAGACAAGTCCCTGTGTGGATGGCCCAATGCCTCTTCGTCTTTGAAGGTGTGTCCAATTTTCCTGCCTACCCACTGCTTCCTTCTGGGAGGAGCAAGCCT
>NW_015391704.1:11748-20193 GCF_001527695.2 Protobothrops mucrosquamatus | reverse complement strand
TGTTTTTAAGGTGCTGCAGTTTTATTATAATGTCATATGGGGAAGTTTCCATAAACTAAGCCTTCCAGTACAGCCCACTGAATGCCTGCAGGTCACATGATCCCCCCACTGATGGTTTAAAATAGGCCATGTTTCTGCAGGCATTCACACCTTCTGTTTGGAAAGGCTCTTCCCCACCCATCAAGATTTATTATGCCAGTGTCAGCTCTTAGAGGGCCTTATTCACTCTCTCCACTTGCCAAGTGCAGCTTCTGCAGTTTCCTTCCCCTTAGGGATTCAGCATGCTCAGATTCTATCCTGCTAATGAGATACATAGCATGTATATAGCAATGTTGCCCAACCTGTGGTCTTGTAGAACAGGTAGTCCTCGAATTACAATCATTCGTTTAGTGACTGTTCGAAGTTACGACAGCCCTGAAAAAAAGTGACTTATGACCGTTTTTTCCCCACTGCAGCATCCCCAGGGTCACGTGATCAAATTCGGACACTTGGCAACTGGCTCATATTTATGACAGTTGCAGTGTCCTGGGGGGGGGGGGTTGTGTGATCCCCTTTTGCGACTGTCTGACAAGCAGAGTCAGAAGCCAATTTTCCCGAAGGTTAAAATCCAATACAGGCAGTCCTCATCTTACACCCACAATTGAGCCCCAAATTTCTGTTGCTAAGCAAGACGGTGTGTAAGTGAGTTTGGCCCAATTTTGCGACCTTTTTCCTCCTGTTTGGGGGGCTAGTTGTGGTTGTAAGTTGAGAACTGCCATTGTTGGATCTTAACCTTCAGGCAACTTAGAATTGAAGATGTTAAGAGAGTGACAGGTTGAACAAGTCTACTCTACTTCCTTTGAAAGGGAATTAATTAATGTTTAGCATAGTTAGCATGCAAGATATTGTTTGGGCTGGTAAGTAGTAGGGAGAAAGGAGCTGCTAGATCCCAGAAGGCCAGCCGCCTCAGTTGACCTGCATTAGTAACCGGCCCAGGATTTCTTTTTTATTTAGAACACAGAACATAAAATCATAGGACTGGCAGGGACCTCAGAGATCTTTTAGTCCAACCCTTTACTCAAGTCCATACAAACTACGTGTGGGAGAAAGAGATGGGCTCTGTAGTCTGTTAACGATGTGCTTCCTTTATGCAGGTACAATGGGAAGTGCTGGTTTTCCACTGAAATTATCAGCATGCATCCTGTTCTTCCTGATCCTGGAAAATTTCTGCATTGTTTGTGATCGTAAGTCTCGGTTTTCTACCATGTGACCTTCCTAGAATGTGGAATTGCAATTTCAGTTTTCAGTGGGAGACACCCTCCTTAATTGATGGCTCCGATTTAGAAAATTATCTGGATTCCTGTCATCTGCAAGGGAGAGAAATTTGGTGTCAGTTGCTCCTAGTTGCAAATTAAGAGCTTACCTTTGCCAAAGCTAGGCTAAAGGTAGTCCTCAACGTACAACCACAATTGAGCCCAAAATTTCTGTTGCTAAGCAAGACAGTTCTTGAGTGAGTTTTGCCCTATTTTGTGACCTTTCTTGCAACAGTTGTTAAGCGAATCACTGCAGTTGTAAAGTTAGTAACACGGTTGTAAAGTGAATCTGGCTTCCCCATTGAGTCTGCTTGTCAGAAGATTACAACCATCATAAATTCGTGCCGGTTGCCAAGTGTCCAAATTTTGCTCAGGTGACCATGGGGGAGCTGCAACAGTCAGTGCGAAAAACAGTCATTGGTCATTTTTTTTTAGTGCCATTGTAATTTCAAATGGTCACTAAATGAATGGTTGTAAGACTCTGGGATGTGGTGGCGAACCTATGGCATGCGTGCCACAGGTGGCACGCAGAGCCCCCTCTGAGGGCACACGCGCACAGTCGCCCCAGTCCTAGGCCTTCAGCTGGGTTTTATAAAACTTTTTCGCTTTAGGCCTCTGCCGCCATGTGCAAAAAAAGAGGTTCAATCAATCAATCAATTTCAACTTCTTGCAGGAAAAAAAAGATCTCTCAAAATTGGAATTGATTGATTGAACTTTTTAGTCCCACCCAGTCTGCCGTTACCACCGCAGCCACACCCACCCAATGGGCCACGCCCACCCAATGGGCCACACCCACCCAATGGGCCACCCCACCCGGCACCTGACGATACATAAGTGGGTTTTGGATTGCAGTTTGGGCACTCGGTCTCTAAAAGGTTCGCCATCACTGCTCTAGGACTACTTGTACTTTGAAGGATTCAGTCCTTCCAAGTATCCTGTCCTCAGGAATGGGTAGCAATGTTGAATTCTCTCTTTTTATGGTAATCCATGAAATGAAAAGTTAAACAAAGACAATCCTTCTTTTTTGGGGGTGGAATTCATTTTGAACATCTGTGTTTTATCTTGGGGAAAGGAGTTTTTCTCCATATCTTCAGTTCTTATCTGTGAAGGGTTGGGAAAGCTGGTGAGAAAGAGAATTAGAAAAACCCCTTTGCATGCCAGAAATATGGTTTAGGTATTGAATGGAAGCAGGAGTGTCTGCAGGAGGGGGTCAAAAAAGTCAAGATGGTGTCCATAATCATATACACGACACCCACGCATAAAAAGGGGGCGGGGCTTTGATCACCTGGCTGGGTTGCTATCTTGCTTTTATGGACGCTCCTGCAAACACCCCTGAATGGAAGAAATACCTTGGGATGCTTTGGGCCTTTGTTCCTTTCAATGTTTTTTTAAAAGCCATTACATTTCCCTTTTCTTTTTCTTTCTTGCAGATCACTGGTGTTATGATAAACCAGAGTGTGGTAAGCCATGTTTTTTTTCTCTCTGATTCCAGAAACCTTCTTACTGTGGTAACCACAAGTGTTGTTCCTGGAGAGCCATCCGTTGCTTCTTGTCCTGCCTTCAGGTGTTTTGGAGAATAGCTTGACTCCCTCTTCTTTGTGGCAGATCCTGAAATATTGGAACACTGCTATCATGTCACCCCTCTGGTTTTTCTTTCCTAAATGTAGAACCTTGCTTTTTTCAACATTGAATTTCATTCTGTTAGATAGCGCCCAGTGTTCATGTCTGTCCAGATCCTCCTGTCTATTAAGCCTGTCTTCTGGAGTGTTGGCTATTCCTGACAGCTTGGTGTCGTCTGCAAATTTGATGAGTTCCCCATCTATCCCATCATCCAAATCGTTGATGAAGATATTAAAGAGCACTGGGCCTAGAACAGAGCCCTGGGGCATCCCACTACACACTTCCCTCCATGTAGATGCAGTTCCATTGAGGACCTCACACTGAGTATGGCCGGTCAGCCAGCTACGAATCCACCTGGTGGTGATGCTGTCTAACCCACATTTTTCTATCTTATCAAGTAGTAGGTTGTGATCTACTTTATCAAATGCCGTACTGAAGTCCAAATAAATTATATCCACAGCATTCCTCTGATCCACTAATTTTGTCACTTGGTCAAAGAATGCAATAAGATTTGTCTGGCATGATCTGTTTTTGAGAAACCCATGTTGGCTTTTAGTAATGACTTTGTTTGCCTCTAGGTGTTCGCTGATTCATTGTTTGATTATCTTTTTTAGAATCTTCCCAGGTATTGAGGTTTTTCCTTTTTTGAAGATGGGAACTACATCAGCTCTTTTCCAGTCCTCTGGTAGTTCCTCAGTGCTCCAGGATCTTTGAAAAATATAGTTCAGTGGTTCTGAGATCACATCTGCCAGTTCCTTGAGAACCTTGGGGTGTAATCCATCTGGTCCTGGTGATTTGAACTCGTCTAGGCTGGAGAGGTGCTCACTTACCATTTTCTTGCCTATCTTAACTTGTGTTTCTCTTCTATTTTTTAATGGCACTATTTTTGATAGGTTGGTCTGTTTTTTCCCTTTGTGTAAAGACAGATGCAAAAAACGAGTTAAATAGTTCTGCTTTCTCCCTGTTGCTTGTCACCTTCTTGCCACTTTCCTCCACTAATGGACCAACCATTTCCTTAACTTTTTTCTTGTTTTTTACATGTTGAAAGAAGCTTTTTTTTGTTATTTTTGACTTTGGTCGCAAGCCTTAGTTCATTTTGAGCCTTAGCTTTCCTCACTTCATCTTTGCAGGCTTGGGCTATTTGCTGATATTCTGCCTTAGTTATTTGCCCCTCTTTACACTTTTTATACTTGTCCTTTTTATCTTTCAATTTATCAGAGAGTTCTTTATGCAGCCATGCTGGTTTCTTTTGAGAGCTGTTATTTTTCTTCTTTGTTGGTATTGTGCTAGACTGGGCTTTTATTATCTCATTTTTCAAAATTCCCAAGCTTCTTGAGTTGTTTTCCCCTTGGGGATTCTCATCCATGGAATTCTTCCCAAGCCCTCTCTAAGTTTATTGAAATTAGCTCTCTTAAAGTCCAAGATTCTAGTTTGACTGTGTTCTATTTCTTGTGCTTCCATAATGTTGAATTCCAATATTGCATGATCACTTCCTCCCAAGGTTCCTGTGGCTTCAACACCTTCTATCATTTCATCTCTGTTAGTGAGAATTAGATCCAATGTGGCTAGTTCCCTTCTCTACTTTTTGGGAGACAAAGTTGTCTGCTAGGTTTGTCAGGAATCTGTTTGATCTTCCACTTGGTGCAGAGTTTGTCTCCCAGTTGATGTCAGGGTAATTAAAGTCCCCCATTACTATTGTGATGTGCTTCCTACATACCTTAGTTAGCTGACTAGCAAAAAGTTCATCTATTTCCTCTGTTTGGTTGGGTAGCCTTTAGTATACACCTATGGCAATGTCATTCCCCCCCCCCTTTTATATTGATCCAAATGCATTGAAGACAGTTTTCATCATTGTTGTGCTCTATTTCTGTAGAGATGTAGTTATTTCTTATATAGAGAGCAACTCCATCTCCTCTTTTATTTGGTCTGTTTCTTTAAAATAATTTAAATCCCTCTAGCTGTGTGTTGCATTTGTGGGTTTCATCCCACCATGTTTCCGTAATGGCAACAATACCATATCTGCCCTCATTCACCTGAATTTCTAATTCACCCTGTTTACTGTTCATACGCTGGTTGGATTGAATCAGTGACCACTTTGAGTTTAATACCGACTGTTATTATAATTAATTTACTGTTTATTTCCTCAACTGATGACACCTAGAAGAAGTCTACATCTCAGTTTTAGTTCAAGGCTAGCGTTACAATAGCATACGTTATATGCCTAATGGTATAAAGGTAGTGATAATTAAAACCATAGATCTTTAAAAAATATTAACATGGGAAGGAAAAAGTGTAATGAGTTTAAAGGAATGAACATGCCCACCCACCCTCACACTGTTTACGTTTGAAAATCTCTGTAATTCTATATGTTGCAATCACAAGTGTGGTATCTGCCAACATACCTTTAGCAATCTTGAGGTTAAAATATGCTGAAACATGAGGAAGAACTTCTAAATGTTTTTCCTTTCAGGTCATTTATATATGAGGCCCAAAATGTCTGCTGCTAAGTGAGTTTTGCCCCATTTTATGACTTTTTTGCCACAGTTTTTAAGTTAATTGTTAGTTGTAAGGTTGTTAAGTGAATGTGATTTCCCCATTGACTTTGCTTGCCAAAAGGTCACAAAAGGTGCTCACATGATCCCCGGACACTGCATCTGTCAAAAGTATGAGTCAGTTGCCAAATGTCTGAATTTTGATCATGTGACCCTGGGGACGCTGCAACAGTTGTTAATTGTGAAAAACGGTTATGTCACTTTTTTCAGTGCTGTTGTAACTTTGAATGGTCAGTAAATGAACTGTTGTAAGTAAATCAAAATTCGGATGCTTGGCAACTGTCTCATATTTATGACAGTTGCAGTGTCCCGGGGTCATGTGATCCCCTTTTGCGACTTTCTGACAAACAAAGTCAGTGAGGAATCCAGATTCACTTAACAACCTTGTTATTAACTTAACAACTGCAGCAATTTACTTAACAACTGTGGCAAGAAAGGTCGTAAAATGGGGCAAACCCACTTAATAACTGTGTTGCTTAACAACAAAAATTTTGGTCGTAAGTGGAGAACTACCTGTATAGCTGCCCAACTCATAGATAGGTGACTCTTGGAGGTTTACAACAGGGGTCCGCAACCTGTGGACCAGGGCCTACTAGTGGGCTGTGAGGGGTTTGCAACTGGGCCATGGAAACAGCCAGAGAGCGCATGCACACATCCTCACTTGTGGGAGCAGTGGGTGAGCACATGTGTGCGTGCTCCATTTACATGAGCGGCAGGTGCCCATGCATTCCCCTCATGCAAATGGAGCTGCCAGTGCTTGCCGGCCATTTTGCGAACTATCCCCTCCCCTCCCCCGGCCGGTCCGCAAAGATGGAAATGGGGAACTCTGGCTTACAAAATTTAAAAACTCCACCACATAATGAATACCCATAAATCCCCCCACCTCACCCACCATGGCAGAAACAACACAAACAAATCAGCCACTTGAACAGCTCCATTTCCATTTGTGGTCCCCAGGCCCACTGACAAAACTATGTTTTTAGGGACTTTGAGAAAAGCAGAGGTTGAGGGCCATTCCTCAGCGGGAATGGTGTTTCACGAAGAAGGGGCCATCACTGTGAAGGCCCTTTTTGTAATCCCGCAAGATGACAATCCCTTATCGATGGGACCCACAATGTGCCTTGTCTTCCTGGCCTGGTGGGCTGGGTGGGTTTAATAAAAGAGTAGTGGTCCTTCAAATAACCTGGCCCCAAGCCATGTAGGCCATTAAAATTGATAGCCGATACCTTGAATTTTACCTGGAAACTGACTGGGTAAATACACACACCCATTTGCCAAATTCTAGAAAAATGTTCTAATTGCAAAAACGAAAAAAAAGGAAAAAAAAGGAAAAAAATGGAAGGGCTGCATTATTATATTATTATCTAATATGATCATCTCTTTACTCTTTTTCTGCTAGGACCTAGCACTTGGGGAAATATTGGCTACTGCGGTGGCATGAGACAATCTCCCATCAACATTGAGCTCAATAAAGTAGTTCATGATTCTAGTCTTGGACCTATATATTTCAACGGCTATGAAGATCGTAAAATTGTCAAGCAAATGAAGAATACAGGATATCATCGTACGTATTCATGGATTACCATCCATTCCTTCACTTGGAGGAATATTTTCGACACCAAGGGTTCCCAGCCTTGGCAATTTCCAGATTGGTGGATTTCAACTCCCAAAATTCTCAGCAGTGGCCCTGTTGGCTGTGGCATTCTGGGAATCAAAGCCTAAATATCTGGTAGTTGCCAAGGTTGAAAAACCTTGTGCTACATCACAGTGGTATATTCCTAGTAATAGCAATTCAGCTGGGTTACAATGGCTACATGATCCTGTAAATCTCCGGAATCCAGCTTGGTTTTTCAATTGGAATAATTGCTTCTATTTAGGCTAAGCTTACTGTGTGGTCTCCTTTCCGCCAGGCTTGATAGTTCTGTTAAGAGATGTGATGTGATTCATGAAGCCGTAATAAAATAATTTTTGGTAGGCAGCAATAAGCTGCAATTCAATCACTGAGATCTGTGCTACAAATTCGATATGAGTGAAACTGAAGCATGCAACCTAATTCAATTCCACGCAGATCCTAATTTTTGTTTTTGGGAAATAGTGATGTAGTGCCTGCTTATTGTCATGTGAACTCTAGATTCACAGGAGGTGGAATAGAATGAGCCCCAACATCTTTCCTCTCCCTGGATACCCCTCCCCCGAAAGCCTGCCACATCTATCCTTTCATTCAAATCCATGATTTGGCTGTGACTCCAGTCTTCCTAAAATATGGAGTACTGTCCCAGATGTTGCCCAGATTTGGGCTGAAGAAATGATACGATCTGCACATTTGTGGCCTGAAAGAATACACCGTAAGGGTCTCATATGCTGAGAGGACCTTGACAACCTTAAATTGGATCGCACTAAGTCAGAATTTGTCAACCTTGGCAATGTTAAGATGTGTGGACTTCAATTCCCAGAATTGCCCAGCCAGCATGGGAATTGGAGAACACATTAATTTCTGGCTGGGAAAGTATGTAAATGAAGGCTCAATCATCCAGGCCAAAAGTATGTAAAAAAAGGTTAAATCATGGCAACTGGAACAAAGGATGGGGAATTCTGGGAGCTGAAGTCCACACATCTTAACATCATCAAGGTTGAGGGTTTTCTGCCTGAGCAGGGGGTTGGACTAGAAGACCTCCAAGGTCCCTTCCAACTCTGTTATTCTGTTATTGCTCTAAGGAGAAGAAAAATAAGTCAGGGGACATCCTGAGGGACATCATATGGATGACACCGAAATCTTCCTACCCGTTTTGATTTGAGTTTAGAGACAGGAGGAGCAGAAGGCTCTTAGGGCAGTGATCCTCTTTTCCCTTGCTGATTGCAATCTTTTGTTCTGCTCTGCAGAAAACAAAGGTCACTGATGGATCCCATCTTGCATAATTCCACCTCTTCATCTGCAGGATTTGGATTCCATTTCTTGCAGTCATGTTAGCAGGTGCTACTCA
>NW_015391704.1:0-11154 GCF_001527695.2 Protobothrops mucrosquamatus | reverse complement strand
TGGGGAATTCTGGGAGCTGAAGTCCACACATCTTAACATCATCAAGGTTGAGGGTTTCCTGCCTGAGCAGGGGGTTGGACTAGAAGACCTCCAAGGTCCCTTCCAACTCTGTTATTCTGTTATTGCTCTAAGGAGAAGAAAAATAAGTCAGGGGACATCCTGAGGGACATCATATGGATGACACCGAAATCTTCCTACCCCTTTTGATTTGAGTTTAGAGACAGGAGGAGCAGAAGGCTCTTAGGGCAGTGATCCTCTTTTCCCTTGCTGATTGCAATCTTTTGATCTGCTCTGCAGAAAACAAAGGTCACTGATGGATCCCATCTTGCATAATTCCACCTCTTCATCTGCAGGATTTGGATTCCATTTCTTGCAGTCACGTTAGCAGGTGCTACTCAGATGTGACAGGGAGGGTGAGAGAGAGAGAGAAAGAGAGAGAGAGAGAGAGAGAGAGAGAGAGAGAGAGAGAGAGAGAGACTTTGACACTTGTGAATGCCAAATTTGATATGAGTGAAACTGAAGCATGCTGGTTTAAGGACTCGGGCAATCCAATTAATTGGATGTGTGTAATGGAAGGCTTGTGAAACTAGGTGCTGATGTGGGTGTCAGGTTGCAATTCTCCATCGGTTAGAACCTGCTTGTTAACTGTTACAAATTTAGGAATTGCAAAAAGGGCTCCAGATGAGATCAAAAACAGCTAAGTCTGAGAGTTAAGATTCATTCATTCATTCATTTATAGCTGGCTGAGGAATTCTGGGAGTTGAAGTCCACAAGTCATAAAAGGGCCAAGTTTGAAGACCCCTGTCATAGATCATGAATCATAAGATATAACAAGTGATAAATCATAATATACCAATAGGAGAAGGTTGTAGGAGAGATGAGAAGGTGAGAAAGGATGAGAAGATGAGAAAGATGAGTAGATGAGATGCTCTACAGCTTACTGCATGAGTCTTCAAACTTGGCCCTTTTATGACTTGTGGACCAACTCCCAGAATTCCTCAGCCAGCGTGCCTGGCTTAGGAATTCTGGGAGTTGAAGTCCACAAGTCATAAAAGGGCCAGGTTTGAAGATCCCTGGCCTACTGTATGGGTAAATTTCTTTAGGTCTAAGACAGGGGTGTCAAACTGCCGGCCCACGGGCTGGATGCATCGCGTAGAAGCCACACCCATCCCATTGCCGGCAATGGCAAAACTGTCCTGATACGTTGCATGATGTCACGTCGCAGGTTTGACATGTAAGTAAGTAAGACAATGCATGTAAGACAATGCTGTGGGAGTTAGGTGTATAATTATTTTGTGTCTAATTATTTTGGCATGCAGTGCCCTATAGTGGCGTCCTGAGGGGAGAAGTTAAAACAGTTTATGTCCAGAATGTGAGGTGTCTGTAGATATTTTCTTAGCCCTCTTTCTGGTTCGTGCAGTATACAAATCCTCAATGGAAGGCAAGCTGGTTGCAGTTGTTTATTCTGCAGTCCTAACTATCCGTTGAAGTCTGTACCTGTCCTGTTTGGTTGCTGTACCAAACCGGACAGCTGCTGAGGTACAACTGGCAGACTCAATAATTCCTCTGTAGAACTGTATCAGCAGGTCCTTGGGCAATCGGACTTTTCTGAGTTGATGCAGGAAGAACATTCTTTGTTGTGCCTTTTTAATAGTGGTTCTAATGTGAGGCGTCTATTTTAAGTCCTGGGAGATTATAGAACCCAGAAACCTGAAGATCTCTACTGTTGATACTGTGTTGTCCAATATTGTAAAAGGTGGTAGAATAGGAGAGCTTCTCCTAAAATCTACTACCATCCTTACAGTTTTAAGAGTGGAATCTTCTGGGATTGTGGATTTAGGAATTAACATCTGTTGGAATAATGCCTGTTTGCTTGTTAGTCAAAGACCCATCAAGACATTTGCTCTTAATTTTGTTTTCATTCTGTTGCAGTTCAGATAACTTTTAATTCCAAAGCAACCATCTCTGGTCCCGGCTTACCAGCAGTGTATTGGCTGCACAGCGCCCACTGGCATTGGGGCACCCAAAATACCAATGGCGCAGAGCACACAATCAATGGCCAACGCTATGCCATGGAGGTAATCAATTCAGGGTGCTGGCAAAAATAAAATTACTAAGAGATGAATGTTTGGTTTGATGTAGGAGAATACAGGTAATTCTCAATTTATGACCACAATCTGAGACCAGAATTTCTGTTGCTGAGCAAAGTGATTGTTAAGTGGATGTCACCTGATGTGTGGATGATGATTGTAGGTGTGAGGACCAGTTGTAAGTTACATTTTTCAGTGACTTTGTAACTTTGAATGGTCACAAAGAAAATGGTTGTAAGTCAAGGGCTATGGAGATTCTCAGTCATCCAAGTCATGCTTGTCTCAAAGGTGCTTTTTCAAGGGGCAACTGGACTTTCTTGTCTCTCTTTGAAGATGTTTCTCTTTTCACCTAAGCAGCTTCTTCATTTCTGTCAGAATGGTGGGGAACGACTCCCAGAAAGAGTGCTAATGACCAGATGACTGCAAGGAATATAAATCCTTTCATTCTCCAACATTCAGTCAGAATGGAACAAGCTTCTTGGATGAGAAGCGAAACATGGAAAAACAAAGGAAAAACAAAGAAAACCCAGTTGCCTCTTGAAAAAAAGCACCTTTGGGACAACCTGTAGTGCTGATTACTTGACCAGCTAAGATCAATTTACCTATTCTGCAACCAGAATCTTTAACTGTGCTTTCTGCATTTCTACTTTGGCAGCTTTTTTCATAAGCTATTATGTATGTTGCTGATAGTCCTCAGGGGAAGGATGTAAAAATCAGTAATGGGGGGTGCAAAGTCCTTTCAGAATAGATTACTTGTTAAAAAGGAAACACAACTACTGTCCTGATCACAACTATCTGAAGAGAACAGGTGGGAACTACAAGTAGCCAACCACTGAGCTTTATAGATTGTGTGTGTGTAGGATAGGATGGAATGATTGGCTGGGGGAATTCTGGGAGTTAAAATCCACATGTCTTAAAATTGCCAGGGTTGGGAAAAACTGTTTTATACACACAGTCCTCAATTTATGATCACAATTGAGCCCAAAGTTTTCACTGCTAAGCGACACAGTTGTTAGGTGAGTTTTGCCCCATTTTATGACCTGTCTTGCCACGGTTGTTAATTGACTCACTGCATTTGTTGAGTTAGTAGCAGGGGGTTGTTAAGTGAATCTGGTTTTCCCCATTGATTTTGCTTGTCAGAAGGTTGCAAAATGTGATCACATGACCCTGGGACACCGCGACCATCACAAACAGGAGCCAGTTGCCAAGCATCTGAATGTGACCGTGGGGATGCTGCAAAGGTCGTAAATGTGAAAAACGGTCACAAGTCACTTTTGTCAGGGCCATTGTAACTTCAAATGGTCACTAAGCAAACGGTTGTGAGTCGAGGGCTACCTGCATTGTTAACACACTCTGTTTAAAATATTGGTGCTCATGCTCATTCTCCATTCTTGCACCAGATGCACGTGGTTCACACTAAAAACAATATGAGTTTAGAAGATGCGAAGAAGGATCCTCAAGGTTTGGTTGTCCTGGCATTCTTCATGCAGGTAAGCAGCGCAAATGGTTGGCCAGGAAGAATGCCAATCCAGCGCTGGATTGGTCCAAGAGTATCTGTCCCTCGGGCAGCCTAGGGTGGCATCAGTGAGGGAACGCTGCCGTGGCCCTGGCCCAGGCCGGCCGGGAGCCAATGTACAATTTTGTGGTGGCCATCTATGCTGAAACGCATTCAGTCTTAGCTCCACGAGGCCATCTGGAAACAGCGAGGAACCAGCCCCTGCCGCGTCGGGCCCGCCCCCTGGGTGCATGCTGGGGAGGTTTCACCCTTTGTGAGGAATGAAGAAATGGACCATGCCTTGGTCCTTGCCCTGGTCCCACCCCCTTCTGCCAGAGACCCTCAGATCTGTCCCACTCCTGCCCAGGCCCCCACAGGCACCCTTGACGCGAACGATGTAGAGCTGGCCATGCCCACCCAGTAGGCCACACCCACCCTGGCCAAACCCACCCGGCCCCCCGAGGGCAACCGCAATGCTGATGCGGCCCTCAATGAAATTGAGTTTGACATCCCTGCTATATATATATATATATAGACATAAATGCAACTGTAACCCACTTTTGCGCCAGGCACATTCTTGCTATTCTCTGCAAGCTGGCATCTCTAATTGAGAGACTATTTTGCAAGCTAAGCGACTATTCCCTGTATCCCACCAACTATACAGTACATACAGTTTCTTAGTATAGCACAGGAGACCTTATATACTGTTTTCTTTCAATTTGCTACAGATATCCCAAGGGGTTTACTATATCACTCCATGGACCACTCTAGCCAATCTTCTCAACAAAATCCCAGAAAAAGGTGAGTCTCTGGATCTCCCCTCCCCCTCAGTCCCACCCACTTCCCTAAAATAAAAATGAGGTGATGTTGTCTCTTTTTTCTGGTTTTTCAGATGATTCTTGGGATCTGAATGGGGAATTCTCTCTGGGTGGTTTATTGAAGACAGCAGATGTAAGCAGTTATTACTGCTACAGCGGTTCTCTCACTTCTCCAGACTGTGAAGAGTCTGTGATCTGGATTGTCTTTCGAGAACCCATTGGGATTTTTTACCAAGAGGTGAGTGGATAAGATCCGATTCATCTCAACTTTCAGGAATGGATTCTAAGGTTCTCTGAAAATAGACTGGCCCTTATTAGAGTCAGTTGATCCTCAAATGCTCAGATTCCTGAGTTTGTCGCAAAACCGCTATGGATTAGGACAGAGTTGCTATAAGCAAATACTGTAGATCAAGTTTTGCATTTAGAGCTGGCCATGTCATAAGGCAAAGAAGTGGCAGATACTGATGGCAGATACTGATGGGTGGTGGTGGTGGTGACAGAGAACTATTGAAAGAGCTACAGGTAGCCTTAAACTTATAACAGGTTATTTTATGACTGTTCAAAGTTGTGACGGCCTCTGAAAGGTGCTTATGGCTTGTGAAGCACTTCCGAGTGTCGTAAAAATGTTGCAAAACAACCACCCCCAAGGTCACGTGATTGCTTGGCAACTGCTCACATTTATGACTGGCTGCAGGATCCCGCGGTCACATGTCCATTATTTTGGGATGTTTTTGCCAGTTTCAGGACAATGGATTTGCTTAATGATGTGTGAAAAATTGTCATAAGTTACCTTTTTCAGTGCTATTATAGCTTTGAACGGTCACTAAATGTATATATACAGTATATGTATGGAGTGTGTGTGTATGTGTGTGTGTGTGTGTATGTGTGTGCTGTGTATGTATGTGTGTGGTAGATGTATACTTTCTTGAGAGCAGGCAACAGAATTTCATTTTTAATATGGGCCAGTGTGTTCATAGTAAAAAAGGACAATAAAGATTTGTCTTGTCTTATAAATAAACTGTTGTAAGTTGCAGACTACCTGTATTCTTGCTCCACCGGGGCTAACACGTTTTTAGGTTATTTTCCAGGGAGCTGGCTGCCCTCCCCGAGTGAAAACATCCCCCATAAAAACCCCTTGTGGGAATAGGTCTGCTAGGGATTCTCTATGGCCCATAATCTGTGTTTGGGTAATAGCAGGACCAATTGGACATACCTAGATCATACATACCAAGTTGTTGGTAGTTAAGGCGCAAAGTTTGGAAAGCTCCAGATATATGTAAGTCTGCTGAGAACTCCATGAGATGGAATCACATAGTGCATTTAAGCCCCAAGGCTTTATTTTTAGAATGTACAGTAGTCCTTGACTTACAACTGTTCCTTTAGTGACTGTTCGAAGTTACAACAATACTGAAAAAAAGTGACTTATGACTGTTTTTCACACTTATGGCCATTGCAGCATCCCATATTGACTTCAGATGCTTGGCAACTGGCCCATATTCCTGGCGGTTGTAGTGTCCCAATGTCATGTGATCAACCTTTGTGACCTTCTGACAAGCAAAGTCAATGGGGGACTCAGATTCACTTAACAACTGTGTTTCCTAACTTAACAACCACAGTGATTCGCTTAACAACTGTGTTAAAAAAAGTTCACACAATCAGGCAAAGTTCACTTAACAACTGCCTTGCTTAGCAACAGAAATTCTGCTCTTAGCTTGGGTTGTAAGCTGAGAACTACCTTTTTATGTATTTCCACATTTCTTGCCTGAAATGACAGGAAATTGACCTGTTGTAACTTGAGGAAATAGCGCTCTGGGCTGAATGTCAGGAATCCCTACTTAAGACATTAAACATCTACGTTCTGGGTAGATGAAGTAACTTTTCACTGTTTGCTGTCTTCTCCTTTTTTCTTCTTCTCTCCTGCCATTGGTTTTTTCCCCTCTCTTTTTCCAGGTTGAAAAAATGACAAATTCACTATATTTTACTACCATTGAGGAGGACAGGCAAATGCAAAACAATTTCCGCCTTGTGCAGCCCTTGAATGGTCGAAATGTCTATTACTACCAGGAACATAAAGAACTGAGTTATTGCCTGAAAAGGTGGTTTAACATAATATTTTGAAGAGAACTTCAGATCTTCCTGAAGAAGACCTGGTCTTTACATCTTGAATGTTGTGAGTCTAATTTTGCACAACATTAAATGAATGCAGTAATATCCACAAAATGTTTGTTGTGGTTTTTCAATAAAACGTGCATGTATTACTCTATCATGAGACTCAGTAGGAACTGAACATAAATATTTTTGAAAAGAGGTTTAGGATGTAGTAGTGCCTTACCTACTCTGACTTCAAAGACATCTAAAATATAGTGTTTTCTAATTTTAAAAAAGGCCATTAACTCAAATCTAGATAAGATGCCATAACATTCTTCTGAGAGTGTCTTCCAGGTCCTTCTAATCTAGAAATTAGGGGATATGTACAGTGCAGATAGTCTCATATAGCGACTGTTCACAGTTGTGATGGTGATAAAAAATGTAACTTTGTGACCAGTCCTCTCATTTATGACCTTCGCAGATCTGTAAAGCAAAGGAAAGCAGAAAGAAGATCATAAGCACATTTGGCGTTTTAATTAACGGCCGCTTAGCTTATTGGCTCCCTTGTTGATCTCAATTGTGGTTGCTAAACGAGGAATTCCTGTACAGTATTCCAGCGAGCCACCCTTATGGCGACACAGTTAACAGGTTGAGTTCAGGTCAAGACCAGGTTCAAATCACCACTCAGTCACAAGATTTATTAGATAATTACAGGTTGCTGACTATCCACACCTAACCTACCTCACAAAGTTAATCACGAGGACACAGAGGTTGGAATGGAAACAGATACAGTACAAAATGCTGATCTTCCTGAAAAAAAGATGAGGTAAATATGCAATATCTAATGACAATAGCCACCCAACAGATTCAGGGGATATTAAGAAGGTTGAATTATAGTAAGAAAATATGATCCACTGAAAGGACATATCTTTTTAGAATAGAATAGAATTAGAATTCTTTATTGGCCAATGTGATTGGACACACAAGGAATTTGTCTCCGGTACATAAGCTCTCAGCGTAATACAAGCAACAAGTGATAAATCATGATCATAATAATCATAAAATACATTCATCATAAATCATAAGATACAGCACTCAGTGATAGTCACAGTATATACTACATAAGCAGTCAACATAAAGCATGCTAGGATACTAAATAAAACAATATAAATCATAAGACATAAGCAACAAAGTTATAGTCATAAGACAATAAGGAGATAGGTAATAGGAAAGATGAGAAGAATCATAGTAATACAGACTTACTAGGTAGTTTGACAGTGTTGTGGGAATTACTTATTTAGCAGAGTGATGGCATGGGGGTCTAGTTGTGTCTAGTTTGTGTCTAGTTATACTGGCATGCAATGCCCTGTAGCATCGTCTTGAGGGGAGAAGTTGAAATAGTTTATGTCCAGGATGTGAGGGGTCTGTAGATATTTTCTCAGCCCTCTTTCTGGCTCGTGCAGTATACAGGCCGTGAATGGAAGGCAGGTTGGTAGCAGTTGTTTTTTCTGCGGTTCTAACTATCCGTTGAAATCTGTGTCTGTCTTAAGATATCTTCCTTGAGCTGTTGTCTCAAATAGGTTTATCACAAACTATACATAACCAGACAAGCTACATACATTCACAGACCCATCCTGATGAGCTGATTGCTGAATACGTTCATCTTCTACGGATCCAACTGGACACTACAGGAAGTCCTCAACTTACAACCATTCATTTAGTGATGGTTCTAAGTTGCGATGGCACTGAAAAAAGGGACTTATGACCATTCCTCGTACTTACAACTGTCATAGCATCCCCAGGGTCAGTGATCAAAATTCAAGCCCTCGATAACTGGCATGAATTTTTGATGGCCACAATGTCCTGGGGTCATGTGATCACCATTTGCAACCTTCCCAGCTGGTGTCTGACAAGCAAAGTCACTTAACAACTGCAAGTGATTTGCTTAACAACCATAGCAAAAAAGATTGTGCTAATATATCAAGCACGTCTCACTTAACAACCAATTTGCTTAGCAATGGAAATTCTGGTGCCAACTATGGTCATTAATGAAAGACTAATTGTATAATAATAATAATAATAATAATAATAATAATAATAATAATAATAATAATAATAATAATAATAAAAAGTTGGAAGGGACCTTGAGGGTCATCTAGTCCAACCCCCTGTTCAGGCAGGAAACCCTATACCATTTCAGACAAATGGCTGTCCAGTCTCTTCTTAAAAACTTCCAGTGTTGGAGCATTCACCACTTCTGGAGGCAGGTTGTTCCACTGGTTAATTGTTCTAACTGTCTCCTTATTTCTAGGTTGCTTCTCTCCTTGGTTAGTTTCCATCTGTTTCTTCTTGTCCTGCATTCAGGCACTTTGGAGAATAGCTTGACTCCCTCTTCTTTGTGGCAGCCCCTGAGATATTGGAACACTGCTCTCATGTCCCCCCTTGTCCTTCTCTTCATTAAACTAGACATACCCAATTCCAGCAACTGTTCCTCATATGCTTTAGCCTCCAGTCCCCTAATCATCTTTGTTGCTGTTCTCTGTACTCTTTCTAGAGTCTCAACATCTTTTTTTATATTTGTTACAGCTTGTTGCTGTATTGTTGTTGTTGTTGTTTTGAAAAAAATAGCCTGTGGCATGAAAGACCATAGGTTAGGATTGTGGTATTCAGAGGGAGAAATCCTCATTTCTTTGTTCCCATCGCTGTCCCGATCTGAATTATTGCCTTCTCCCGCATTTAATTATTTCAAAACAACAGTAAAAAATATCCCTACGTGACAATCACCATCTAGCTTGGCATGATTACATTTTATTTACAAGATCCTGACAAAACTATTTTCATTTTGTGAATCCCCGTGCGGCTGCTGATAAAAACAGGATTGCCAACATGATCGCCAACGTCTGATAACGGATATGGCACAAGAAGAAGAAGAAGAATCCCCAAGGAGAGTAACATTCTTTAAAAATTTCCACATAAACAGGGTTGTTTTCCCTCACCACCACCTCTGAGGAGCAACTTGTAGCAGAAAATTACATTTGCTTCAGTTTTAGTTATATTTTCTGCAGTTCACAAATTCAGCTTTACAGCAAAAAGAAACTAGTTCTGGTAGCGAGATGGAAAGTTAGTTATGGGGGTGATAATTCCCTTCCCTTTTTATTCAACAAAGCTCTTGGTCTGCTGTTCTGTGAGCCTATTATTGTCTATTGTCCGATAACAGGAAAATCAAGCTGGGGCTTTATCATAGGTGTTTTGATTACTCTTTACACTTTGGGGCTCATCCTTACAGCCAGCTTGCCTAAGGAGAAGGCATAACTAAATCAGAATATCAGCAAATAGCCCAAGCCTGCAAAGATGAAGTGAGGAAAGCTAAGGCTCAAAATGAACTAAGGTTTGCGACCAAAGTCAAAAATAACAAAAAAAGCTTCTTTCAATATGTAAAAAACAAGAAAAAAGTGAAGGAAATGATTGGTCCATTAGTGGATGAAAGTGGCAAGAAGGTGTATGGGTATGTCTAGTTTAACGAAGATAAGGACAAGGGGGGGACATGATAGCAGTGTTCCAATATCTCAGGGGCTGCCCCAAAGAAGAGGGAGTCAAGCTATTCTCCAAGGCACCTGAAGGCAGGACAAGAAGCAACGGATGGAAACTAATCAAGGAGAGAAGCAACCTAGAACTAAGGAGAAACTTCCTGATAGTTAGAACAATTAACCAATGGAACAACCTGCCTCCAGAAGCGGTGAATGCTCCAACACTGGAAGTTTTTAAGAAGAGACTGGACAGCAATTTGTCTGAAATGGTATAGGGTTTCCTGCCTGAGCAGGGGGTTGGACTCGATGACCTCCAAGGTCTCTTCCAACTTTTTTATTATTATTATTATTATTATTATTATTATTATTATTATTATTATTATTATTATTATTATTATTATTATTATTATTATTATTATTATTATTATTATTATTATTATTATTATTATTATTACCATGTCTAGAGGTGACATGCAAATATATATCCTGCATCCGACTCCAGCCTCTGGTGAAGACAATTTCTGCCTAACTTGTCTTGCTCCAGACTAAAAGCAGGTTTTGCTACCTTTGCCAGCACAAACTTGGTACAATGTGGTCTGCCAGCTGATCCACCCTGACTTGCTGGCAAACATCTAAGTTCTTCATTACGGCAGGAACAGATCCTTCTTCTTCTTCTTTTTTTCAATATTTTTTTATTTTTTAAACCAACAAAACAAAACAAAACAAAACATAACACACATACACACACAGTGTATACTCCTCCCTTTTTTTTTTAACAGCGATTTCATAATGGTAATCTTCTATTATTTACATTTCCCCCCCCTTATTCTTCTTTAGATATATTTGTCCTTGTTGTCCCGTTGTTTCTTATTTGCATTTTTCTTCCTTCATACTATACTTCATACTAAGAATAATACATATTATTATTACTATACATTATTATACACACATTTTCCACTTTTGACCTTTCCACATTTATTCTCCTCTATTATTTCTAGTCTCCAACCTGTCATACCACTTGTTCCATATTAGATAGTACTCTGTGTCTTCCTTTTCTTTTATCTCTTTTGTTAATTTGTCCATCTCAGCACAGTCCAGGATTTTTCTTTTTTTTTTTTTTCAAAAGAAATTTTATT
>NW_015391703.1:14856-23361 GCF_001527695.2 Protobothrops mucrosquamatus | reverse complement strand
CCAGCCAAGACACAGTGAAGGCCTTTTGTTTCGTTAATGCAATAAGCGGGGAGAGAAGCTATCAAAGCTTGGTTCTCTCCAAAGTTTTAACCCAAAATATCTCCTTCTTTTATTCATCCCTATCACCGGCCGCTCCATCCCTCCTCTTTCCCCATTGGCTGAGGTACTATGAGGTTACACTCTTTCCGTCCGCTTATACATATTTCCTGATAACATATTAAATCATATTCACATATACAATAAGAATAAGAAAAATTAGACATTTAAATGGTTATTTTAAACTCAGTAGATAGTTATGTCCCCATTTTAAACAATAAGTTCTTTTCCTGCTTTTCAATTCAGTGTGCCTTTTCTCTTATCTTATTTGGCTTAGTTTCCTATTCTCCCCTTCAACCTGTCTTTCCTGGCTAGCCATTTCCTTTTTACAACTATATATATTTTTATGGCTTCTCTTCTTCCTTTCTCAGACCCAGCTATTTTTGCCTATTATGTTTATCTTACTTCCTTTATGTTATCTTTTCCTGACTCTCACCATTTGTTTCTATTCAATTAGTTTCCATTGTATTGTAGGTTTAACTGACTCTGAAGATTTATCATATTAATGCATATTTATCAGGGTCTGAGCTAATTTTAAAGTGTTTTCTCTTGGTACCAATGATTAGTCATCTCTCAATATGTTGATAGAGCTGCAATTAGAATAGCTCAACTGCAGCTGCTTTTGCAGTTCAGGGTATTTACACAGTAATTACAAAGTTTGCTCAGAGAAGGTGGAGCTTAGAGACAGAAACCTAGCAGAACTTAAACAAGAAATCTACACAAGAACTAGTTCACAAACTAGTTCACTAGTCCAGCCTCCTGTTTCCTGTAAAGACAGCACGTTTGCCTCTTCCAAGCCCTCAAGCAAGGTACAGTAAGCTATCTGGAACTGCTTCTAAACCTGGAGGTTCCATTAAACTGTCATCTTTTTCTTCCACGAAAAATGAATTTATGGCTTATGATAAAACAAACTTTAGGGCTTAGAACTGAATTCCCCTCCTCAGCCTTTGCTGCTTTAAACTCCGTATATACAGTGATGGATTAAAGTCTTCATCCTGGTTCATCCAAGCTGGGGATAAATAAGCAACATGGCGACTGCTTTAGAAAGAAGGTTGCAGTTTATTGAAGAGCTAGACAGCAAGATGGTTCTGGCAGGAAAGAAGGGGGAAAAGGGCTGAGCACATGTGGCTAGTAGATTTTTATACCCCTCTTGAGCCTTTTGTTTAAAGTAGTTTCCTGTTCCTGTTTCAGGCTTTGTATTTCCTGTGTCACGTATTCTGACCTGAGTGTGCCTTTCTGGTATTCTTGTTGTTGGTAGGTTAATCCCATCATATATCCTGCTTCCCTGGTGCTAGGGCTAATGACTCCTAGAGTTTGGGTGGGGTATGCAGATTTTAGATGCCTTTGTCTTCTCCTAGCTTCTGCCTCCAACTTTCCTGTTAGTTTACATTTGCATTTGTATAGAGCTGGCTTCTGCTTGGGACAGAGACTTGGGGGCAGGGTTGGTTTCTGCTTTTAAAATCCTTTTGAGGAAATATAGTTTTCTGCCCTTTTAATATTTCCTTCTCTGGGGGGCTGACTTCCCACAACAGTTAAGTATGTTTTTAAAAATGGGCAATTCTTACAATAAGTTTCCTGTAGATAAGTGTTTCTCAACTGTGGCAATTTAAGATGGGCCAAATTCAACTCCCAGAATTCCAGCGCCTGCTCTAGGTCCTATCTTTATTTGTAGTACAGTGGTTAAGGGAGTGTTTTTTAATCTTGGCAGGTTGAGGATGTGTGAACTTCAGCTCCCAGAATTTCCCAGCCACCTTACTTCCTATTGTAGTTTACAAACTTGTGATTTCCCTTCCAAGGATTAGTTATTAATTAGAAATAATATCCACATTCATCCAGAATCAACTTCCATTTCGAGGCCTACATTCTAGACCTGTTAGCTTTTCACTCCCATTGCATATGAGCTGGGAATTATGTAAGGTGACCAACTTTTTTACAATGAAAAGGAGGACACAAATAAATTTAAGAAAAAAATATCGTAAAAGCTGGCCCGGCCCATGGAAGGTCAACCGCCCGCCGCGCCCCCGCCCTCCGCCACCCCGCCAGCACCGCTGCCCCGCCGTGTAGAGCGGGCCCTGCGGCTCCCAAAGCATCAGCCGCGCCGGCTCCGGCCCCGGGGGGCAGCCCACTGTCGACACACCCTGCCTGCAGCTGCCCCGCCAGCACCACCACCCACCCTGCGCAGCCCCATGTAGAGAGGGCCCCCACGGCTCCCACAGCATGGGGGGGGCACCCAGCCGCTGCCGCCCCTCACACCCCCGCCCGCAGCACCCCCGCCGCCCCTGCCTCTTGCGCCCGCACCCATTATTGCCCTAGCAGAGCCGAAGATCAAGAGAAACGTACCGCTCCAGTCTCCTCCAGGTATCTTCAGAACTAACTAGGAGATGGTGTAGTTGGGTAGCAGGGAGGGGTGCAAAGTTCCTGCCAATTCGCCTTTGCTGCAGACAACTTGCATGTGCAAAGTTTGCCGGCTGGGTGTTTTGGCGGGCTTAGCAGCAATTCCTATTGGCTTTCGAAAGCCAATAGGGGGAGTAGCACAGCTCATGCA
Organism: Protobothrops mucrosquamatus; assembly: GCF_001527695.2. Lineage (NCBI taxonomy): Eukaryota > Metazoa > Chordata > Lepidosauria > Squamata > Viperidae > Protobothrops > Protobothrops mucrosquamatus. The sequence goes on along the minus strand of NW_015391703.1, from coordinate 20,720 downwards.
AAAGTTGAAAAAAAACCATCAAAAAAAGATGTCGGAACGCCGTTCTGAGCGTTCTATGAGAAAAAAAAGCCCTGCAGATTAGTCTTCAAATATCAAAAAGGAGGACATGTAGGAGGACACTTTTCGAGGGAGGACAGACCTTACAAAAGGAGGACTGTCCTCCCTAAAGGAGGACGGTTGGTCACCTTAAATTATGGGAGCTGAAATCCAACTCAGCCAGAAGACATTGAGTTGGGAAGGGCCTCTTGGATAGTGTTGGTGTTAGATTGGTTCACCATCCTCCAGAGCAGTGTTTTTCAACTTGACAACTTGAAGATGTGTAGATTTAAACTCCCAGAATTTCCCAGCCAAGGATTCTGGGAGTTGAAGTCCATACATCTTCAAGTTGCCAACGCTGAAAAACACTGATCCAAGGACTGCAATCCGGTGCCTTTAGGATGACTCATAGCTGTTACTTGCACCTTCCTGGTGTGAGGTATGTGGGATCAAAAAGGGAGGGCTGGGTGAGGTGATCACTGCCAGCAGGGCAGGGGGGCAAAAGAGAAACTTTTGGGGGGAGTGAGGTGCCCCCAAAGGAGATTGCACAGAAAATACATTCAGACGACAACTTGCTTCCAGGGCGGGGGGGGGGGCAGAATCGTGGTTTCCTTACTTTGGGGGATTCGCACAACGTGCTGGCCTAAAACGAGGTTGGCCCTGCAAAGCTAAGGATCAATTAAATGTTGTCCATCCTGCCAGCGGGTGTTTGCGCAGGAGAGCTGCAGCAGGACTGCGGTCTGGGGAAAGCCTCCGTGCAGGCTAGGCTATCCTATGTCGTACAAAACAGAAAATCAATTGCAGAGGGCTGGATGTGGGTGTCCCCCCCCCCTCCCGTTCCTCTAATCTTTCGGATATTTCCTGATGCTCCAGATTAAAACCTAGGCTTTGGGCTATTTTCTTTCGTTCGGGTTTTTTTTTTTTTTTTTGGCAGCAATCGTGCCTCTAGCTCACGCTCCTTTTTTTTTTTTTTTGCAGCCGGGGGAGGCGGAGAATCTGGGCCGGAAGCCGAGGAGGGAGGGGGAAATCCGTGGGCTTTTTTCAGTCCCGCCTGCGCGGTCGCCGCCGCCGCCGCCGCGAGCTCTCGCTTGTGTCACGGGCGCTGACGACAGCAGCCTGCTCCGCAGCCCGTCGCCATGGCAACCTTTTGTTGCCTCCAACGCTCGAGTGGTCCAGCCGAGAAGGGGGGCAGCAGGGGCGGTATATAGGCAAGGCTCGGGTGGGGGGGAGTCAAGGAAGGAAACTCCAGTTCCCCACCCAGAAAAGAGGAAGGCTGGAGAATCCTGCGGGAAGGAGAGGAGCTGGGCCAGGACAGAAGAGAAGAGATTTATTATGTTGATTAAATTGTACAGACGCCGCTTATAAAGAGTGGGCTGTTTGGAAGGAGGAGAGGAGGAAGAAAAGGCAAGCGCATCTTGGAACGGAGAAATCCTCAGCCTTCTTCCCCAAGGGAGAGAGCAGATTTCTTGACAGAGGAGAGTTGGGGGAAACTGTCCTGAAAGTCTCCGTTGAAAAACAGCACTGACTGGTAATGTTTTTCATCTTTCTCCAGCAAAACTGGGCATCAAGGATTAACTGGAGTTGGCATTGCTGTTTTTGTAAATTCAGAAATAATTGTTTCTAAGGTGGGGCCTTGGGGAGGAGAAGGGGACACGAGGAGGGATGAGGAATTGAATATTTGGGAGTGGGAGGTCCTTTGAGACCGAAGAACATCCAATGAAGGAATTGGAGTGTGTGTGAGAGAGAGTGAGCTGCCCTCAAATGCAGAGAGGGGCTAAGAAGAGGGATGCATGCCATCATATATATATATATACATATTTATATAAATGGATATATCACATAAATTTAATAAATATGTTGCGGTTAGCTTGTTTTAAAATTGTGAGTCAACTAAAGTAGCTACCATGCCTTTACAAGACTTGTGGACCATGTACTGTACAAAATATGAGCAAAGAATTGCTCAGTTGCTATTAGGGACCATGACAGTAGCACAACTCAGCTAAATCTTGAGTAGATGAGTTCTGAAGGAAGGAGAGTTGTAGATGAAACATTATTTAAGGGCTATTAAAGAGAGCTCAGAACTGAAGCCAGATACAAAGATCGGTGCCCTTTGAGAGGGATGGAAGGGAAGTGGAGTTGTGACTGGGCAAAAGTCAAAATGGAGTTGGAATGACTGCTCAAAAAGTTGTGATAAAGGAGATGGATTTTGGCAAGCCTCTATTGAGGTGAGGTTGTGTTCTCAAACTGGCATCTAGAGCACAGAGCTGAAAGAGATGTACCTAGTTAGGGTAATGAAACTTCTGCAAGAAAACAAGCAAGCTCAGCACCAAGGGCTCCTCATAAAGAATTCTAAATAGCATCATATTGTTAAACATGCAAGACCTTGGGACATTCAGGGACATCATCCATGTCCCACCAGTACACCAGATTGCAGTAGAAATCCTGATCTTCCTTTTAGGAAAGGGAGGGCTTTTTGTTTTTGTTTTTACTTTAGATCCTTAGTTGACAATTGGGGCAGGAAAGTAAAATCTATAGGGAACAGTTAAAAGCAAACTGGGCTTTTCTCCTGGTAAAAGGTGAGAACAGCTGGTGCCAAAACTGCCTCTCTCCCTTTGCACCAATCTTGGGGGAGTATGAGTCACAATTTAGCATCAGAACTTTCCCCACCCTGAGTTTTGAGCCCAGGGCTGTGATGGTGAAAGTAGGAGGGGTGACAGAGGTGGCTGAGAAATGCGCATTAACAGTCCAGGCTGGGGAGAATCCTAGGGATAGTAGAGAGTCCACTGCCCCTTTAAGAGGCTGTCTTCTCCCTCCCCCATTCCTCCATTTTCCCATCATCTCCATCATCCCTCCCTCCCTCCCCGCGCATTAGGGCATTATTCCTGCAGCATCATAGTTTCCAGTTCCTTCTTCCCCCTCCCCTTCCCTCCCTGTCTAGCCTAAGAAGCAGGGGTCCCCTCTGGATGTCAACAGAGAGAGCTCCAGGGGAATGACTGAGGTAGGATATGGGGAACTATTTGGCTTTGTGGAGAAGTAGAACTTACTGATGATTGGGTTGACCACTCTTATTTCAGGCCTTCTTGTACTTATTCCTGTCTGTTCCTTCTTCCTCTGTTCCTCTGCCAGTTTTGTTCTGCTTCATCATATCATTTGCTGACTGCAGCTGATTCATCCATTGATTTTGTTGGCTCCAAAATCTATTTCTAACTCTCTCCCCTACCTCATTCTGTATCATTGCAGGTCCCATGCTCCTCTCTTGCTAAAAGCAACAGCAAAACAATTTGCTAGAATAAAAAAGAGAGTTAAAGTTTTGCATTTGTGGGGCAGGTCAAGTTTAAGACGTGAGAAATATTAACCTTTAACTGTTAAATTGTACCAATTCTTAAGATTTTGCTTCTTTTCTCTCTCTCTCCTCCCCCCCCTTAGTTGTTATGTATGCTGAACCATCCACCATGAATTTCCGGAACCATGGGTTCTTTCGCCATTCTCCGCCCACTTCAGTGGTGAAGTCATCTCCTGCTACTGGGAACACATTGTCGGTCTTGGGAGGCATTGCTCAAATCTCTCCTTGTCTCTATCTCTGCTCTGGCAATGCTGCATCAAATAGACACATGGTGTACTCCCGGGCGGTGAGCTGTATAGTAAACGCTACCATGGAAATCCCCAACGCCAACTGGCCAGACATTGACTATGTGAAGGTGCCTGTTCCGGACCTTCCCCATGCTCCACTCTCCTTGTACTTTGACTCCGTGGCCGATAGGATACACCAGACAGGGAAGAAGAATGGAAGAACTCTAGTTCACTGCGTGGCGGGTGTCAGTAGGTCTGCCTCCCTCTGTATTGCTTACCTAATGAAACATCATCGGTTGAGCCTCCTGGATGCTCACGAGTGGGTGAAGAGCAGGCGACCGGTTGTAAGGCCCAATGTAGGCTTCTGGAGACAGCTCATTGAATATGAACGCAAGTTGTTTGGAAAGAACACCGTCAAGATGGTGCCTTCCCCCATTGGGTTGATCCCAGATGTCTATGAAAAGGAGACCCGTGGGCTGGTCCCCTTGTGGAATTTGAGATAAAGGCTATCATTGAAATGGGCTGTGGGCCACATTGACTTAGAGTGAAAAAGTTCCACCATGTTAGGATGTTAAAAAGGACTGTTCAATGTGGTGGATCTTAATAAGAAATTATGTTATGGTAGTCTTTTTCTAAGACCTTGCAATATGAGTACAGTAGATCATGGAGGACACGAGTTGCTTGAACTTTTCAGTGTGATAGACAATGCTGTTTGTTACCACCCTGTCAAACATTGCTAAGAACCTGTATTTTGCTTACAGTCTGAGATGAGAAATGGTTAAACAGAAACGTACAGGCAGTAAAGATTACTGTACTATCTAACGCAGAGACTCCAATTATAAATTAATCTTTGCATAGTAAGGAGAAATATCTTTCCCTTTTCCTCCCCTTTCTGCTTCAAGAGTTTCAGAAATCCTTTCTTGGGTTTGCTTTGATTTGAATAAGCACAATATACTTTCCTTTCTGGAAAGTTAAGCCCTAAAGTGATGTGAATTAAAACGATGATTCATCCAAAGATTTAGGGTTTTGAGGAATGCCCATAAACTCTAAACAGCAGAAGCCAAGGAACTGAGGATGGCACAACTATCAACAATAGGTATAAGATAACTCTACAAGAGAATGTTATTTCATATATATATTCACTAAGCAGGTTGCAACTTGGCCACGATATTCCATATATCACTATTTTAGGATGCTCTAATAGAGTACTATTTAAACTCTTGTGGGGAAGATAGGAATTTTTGACTATTGGCTCAGGTTACACTCAAACAGGGTATAGATATGTAATTGAAAAGGGGTTAAAGAACAAATACGCCAATCAAGTTTCTTTCGTACCGCTTGTTAAGATTCAACAGTATGTAGCAGGGAAACTTTCTCAACAAATTGCACCTTAAAAAAGAGAGAAAAAGAGTACATCTTGAAAGTTAACACATTCACAGTCGGGCGAGAAAGCTACACAGTGAACAAGTAGTAGAGTTACAATTTGGTGTGAGCAAGCAGTCCTGTAGTTTTCATTATGTAATTTGCAGTATTTTATAACAAAGAGGATTCCTAAGTGAAGCTTTTCTAATACAAAGGTATAAAATTGGAAGATGTATCCATTGTTGAGCGAACATCAAGTGAGGTCTAAGTGTTTCTCAACCTTGGCAGGTTTTAGATATGTTGACTTCAATTCCCAGAATTCCCCAGCCACCATGGCTGGCTGGGGAATTCTGGGAGTTGGAAGTTCACACATCTTAAACTTCCAAGGTTGAAAAACACTAGTGTAGTAGAGGATATCAAACAGGAGGTGAGGTGTCCAAACCGGTCAGCATATCAAAATGGTTTAAATTAATTATTATTATTTTTTTTTCAAAATTTTTTTTTATTATTTTCAACATAGAAAAGAAAACACATCACAAATACATCACAATTGAAAAACCCCCCCCCACCCCCCACCCGGACTTCCCAAACCTAGTCCCAGGATACTATTCAACTAAAAGTAACCTTATATTAATATCCCTAACTCCACAAAGTGTTATTCTACATAAGTAGGTGGAATATATATATATAAATAAAGAAAGAATTTTTTATCTAAAAACCTAACTTATATTCCACCATTCTATGCTTATTTTGAATATAAACAATCCATCTTCTCCATATTGATAAAAATTGTTCATTTGAGTGATCCTTCAGATAAGCCGAAATCTTTGCCATTTCAGCAAGATGCGAAACCTTCACTCTCCAGTCCTCTATTGTAGGTAAAACTTTACTCTTCC
>NW_015391703.1:0-14756 GCF_001527695.2 Protobothrops mucrosquamatus | reverse complement strand
GGTTTAAATTAATTATTGAAGCAAGGTTTTGGACAATACTTCCATAATAATTATAGGAAGGTGTAATAAAAATGCAGAAAGAATGAATCTGATTCCCTTTAAATATGTTGAAATGGTAACTCCCAACTTTTGTAGCCAGTGTGGCCTTGATCAGGAGTTGTCATTCCAGCATACCAAGAGGGAGAACCATATTTAAAGAAAGCTGTTTTAAAAGAACTCTATTAGGGACAAATTCTGGAGCAAAACATCAGCCTAAATCAGGGGTCTTCAAACTTGGCCCTTTTATAATTTGTGGACTTCAACTCCCAAAATTCCTCAGCCAGCGTGCCTGGCTGAGGAATTCTGGGAGTTGAAGTCCACAAGTCATGAAAGGGCCAAGTTTGAAGACCCCTGGCCTAAATGGAAGAGGCCCAGATGTGTTTTTCATAATATCACATAAGCATAGTCTATCTATAACCAACAAGTGAGTCTATGCTTATGAATGGAATGGCTTAGCAGCATTTCATAACTGTATTTCTCTGTCCAGAACAAAGAATATAGTTCATTCCCATCTAAGATTGTTTGATTGTATTGACTTTTCAATACAATTGCTAACTGGGCTTTTCACAAAACAGTAACTTAAAAGTTTTATATCCATATATAGAGATGGTAGATTAGTATATTATCTGTGAAAAATTCTTCTATGGTACGAATTGAATGGGTGAATTCTGTAACCTTCCTGTTCTTACAGAAAAATATAATTGGAGTTTTTTAGGCATTCCCAGAAGAATCCAGAACTAAGCTATTGGCCAGCAGTGTGTGGATTTCTAGGAGTTGAAGTCCACACTTTAACTGAGATTGAAAAACATTGGCATATAGGCCATCTAACCAAGCAATTCAGAAATCTATTAAATTTATGTAGCTAGAAAATAATCATTTCCCACATTTATAACATAGAAACTGAAAGTTGTCTTTCCTATAGATCTTATTTTTAATGAATATATAACAATTTGGATATGTCATATTTTGGCATTTTACATGGGGACAGGGTTATGATAATACAGGGATGACTTTTTTGTGAGGAAGAAAACTCAGATGGATTATTTTAACTTTTCATTTGTACACTGGTCTAACACTTCCTGCATCGTAATTATTAGTGCCTCTAAATTTGTCTAGTGAAGGACAGTTGCATATAAATGCACACAGTTTCACATAAATCGTAACATTTTCATTTTTCCCCATGAATATTTTTAGTTTTTCGAGCAGTGGTATTAACAAAAGGGATTGGGACTGAAAGCCATGACTGATCCACCTCCCTACCTATCAGAAGGAAACATAAATCTCCCCAAATCTCAATCTCTCTCCCTCTCTTTCTCTCTCTCATAGTATCTGCTTCATTTTATCAGGGTTCAGAGATTAAATAGGGTCAGATCTTTGGATAGAATAGAAACCATTAGTCATGTCTTAGACATGTCTAGGAAGTCACCACAAGACAAGCTCAGCTCGAAGGAGGTTACCTTTTTACCTCCCAAAATGCTCGTATTTGAATGGGTGATTAATTATAAAACCCTTTTAAGACTGAACATGGCATTAGCAAATCTAAGAATTATGCAGGTGTTCAGAGCACAGCTTCCTTGCAAAGTCATTTTTGGGTTGGATCCACAAGTAGAACTTCAAGAGACTCCAAGGAATAATTTGCTCCAGGGTTTTCCACACAAGCTGGTCTTCCTTTCAAATGGTATGTGTGTGTGTGTAAATAATAAGTTATCTAAGGCAGTGCTTCCCAGCCTTATCCCCTTGAAGAAGTATGGACTTCATTTTGGGAGTTGAAGTCCGCACATCTTCAAGTTGCCGTGGTTGAGAAACATTGATCTAAGGTCTCTGTATACATTGTACATAGAAAAGAGCTATGTCTATATAAAAAGTTCTGATGTCTTTTGACTTCAGTGACAAAAAGGTCTTCATAAAAATAATAAAAAAATATGAACAAGTAGCTTCTTGCAGCATTATTGTCAGTTTTATGGTGGGTGTATATATATATTTTTTTTGTTTAAAACATCTATAAAGGATATATAGACAGACATAGAGAATGGGTACAGCTCAGGGCAGATAAGCTGTTTGTGCAGAAAGTTCCAGATTTAATCCTTGATAGCTTCAGTTCTCTCTTCCTGTGATTGTCAGAATATATTCCCTCTTAATGGATAGAGGTAGCCCTTGACTTACAATCATTCCTTTAATCCTTGATAGCTTCAGTTCTCTCTTCCTGTGATTGTCAGAATATATTCCCTCTTAATGGATAGAGGTAGCCCTTGACTTACAATCATTCCTTTCAACAGCACTGAAAAAAGTGATTTACGACCCAGTCCTCAGACCTATGACTTGCAGCATCCCTATAGACAGATCAGAATTTGGTTGCTTGGTAACTGGCATAGATTTACAACGGTTGGAGTGTCCCATGGTTATGTGATTGCCATTTGCAACCTTCCCAGGTGGCTTCTGATTGGCAAAGTTAATGGGGGAAGCCAGATTTGCTTAACAATTGCAGTGATTCACTTAACCACCATGGCAAAAAATGGTTGTAAAATTAGGTGCAACTCACTTAATAACCACCTTGCTTAGCAATGGAAATTCTGGTCCCGATTGTGGTCATAAGCCGAGGACTACTGTACATGCCATCTTTCAGACCTAATTGAGACTGGCAAGAATTGCCACATTCTTCTCTCTAAATATTGAGACTGTAAAATAGAATCTGAATTAGCAAGATCTAAGTAGATCCAGCCAGACCCCTGTAGAGATGTAACATGCATGGAAACACCTAAGGAAGTGGGAGCCACTCCCCTGTACACCAACTTTTTCAAAGTTGGGACCATTAAGATGTGTGGACTTCAACTCCCAGATTCCCCAGCCAGTATGCTAATCCCATAAGACCCATAACTAGGAGATCCCCACCCAGTTCCCTCTGATCATGTTTATTGATGCTATAATGCAACTACATAATAGGGAAATTGACTACTGTGGAATCATGCAATAAGAAAATGGTGCTACTGTTTCATTAAACTTAGCAATTGAGTCTATTTAAAATAAACTATAGCAAGGCAGCCATTCCAGAGAGATAGATTTGCTTGTTACACAGGAAATGATGCTGAATTAATCAGCAAACAGAATACAGATTAACAGAGTTGGAAGGGATCTTAAAGGTCTTCTAGCCCAACCCTCTGCTAGAGCAGGAGATCCTATACCATTCCAGACAAATGGATGTCCAATTTCTTTTTGAAAACCTCCACTGATGGAGCATCCACAACTTCTGAAGGTAAGCTGTTCCACTGATTGTTCTCACTGACAGGAAATGTCTCCTTAGTTCCAGGTTGGATCTGTCTTTGGAAAGTTTCCACCAGTTACTTCTTGTCCTGCCCTCAGGTGCTTTGGAGAAGAGGTCGGCCCCCTCTTCTTTGTGACAGCCCCTCAAGAACTGAAAGACAGTCATCATGTCACCCCTAGTCCTTCTCTTTGTTAGATTATATATACTTATTTCCCTTAACCATTCATTGTTTGTTTAGCCTCTAGTCATCTAATCATTTTTGTTGCTTTTCTCTGACACTTCTGTAAAAAAAAACCTTGAATTTAGCATATGCAGAAGGGTGTTGGTGAAAATATCAATTCTCTTCAGTTAAAGTCCAAAACATATTTTATTTCACAAATATAATTTTTTTTGTTTTCATAAAATCTAAAAAAATGTGACATGTAGAGATACTGACTCATAGATCACTAATAAGCACGCAAAATCTAGCGCAGAACAAGATTTAATCTTCAGAAAACTCCCTACCCCAAAACGGGAGGAATGCCTCATAAATGTATATAAAGAAATAATACTCTCCATTTTTACATGGAATGAAAATAAAACAAGTCCCAATTCATACCATGGCTTTGTATATTCCTGCTGAGGGAACGTCTACGCTTGAGGGAAGAGTTCACAATGTAGATATTTCAAAAATGAGGGAATACTAACAGTGACAAAACTTGGGGATATTAAAGAAAAAAACTGATTTCTTTCTGTGTCCATCCTCAGAAAATTTGCTTTCAACTGAGGTACTTCTGTTCTTCCTTTGCCCAGGGAAAGTGCAATAATAATAATAATAAAAAATAAGGATAACGTATCAGGAATTTATTTTCTTTGCATTCTGAGCAGAAGGGGAAAATGATTAAGCATAAAAGAGGTTCCCTCATGGCTGTTTGGTGAGTTAAACCCTTTTTTCCAAAAGATCAGTGTAATCAATGTACGCCAGCCTCTCTTCCACCACAGAGTCAACTACTTTCCCCGTCTGAACTGATTACTCCTCGAAGCTGGGACCAGTCTGTGGTGTGATGGCGAACGGTTGGCTCCTCCGTAGAACTGGGTGAGTCTTGGGGCTTATTGTAAAGGCTCCAGACGTTTCGATGCTTTGGACGGCCTGCATGGAGAGAAGGGGATAGTTTTCCAGATGCGCTAGCCCAGCACCTCTATTGCAGCGGTCCCCAACCTTTTGGGCACCAGGGGCTGCTTCTGTGGAGAGAGGTTTTTCTGAGGATCTGAGGTTTTGTGTGCTGCCTGCATCCCACGGATGGGGCTACGTTTGTTTGCGCGGCCCGGTTTCTAGCATGCCATGGCCTGGGAGTTAAGGACCCCTGCTCTAGTTGCATGGAGTCTGGTGGGCATCTCTGGATTAGACTCACTCACTCTCCGCCAGGCCTTGAAGGCCTTGAAAGACAGATTGAGGTTCTTCTAAGCAGTTTCCTTTATTGTTCCTCACCTCTAGAGAGGAATCTTGCCAAACTAAAACAGGCTATTAGCCCCATGAAGCATATACAGGTAATCGTCAATTTACAGCCATTTATTCAGTGACTGTTTAAAGTTACTACGGCACTGAAGAAAGTGACTTAGGACCAGTTTTCAGGCTTACAGCCGTTGCAGCATCCCCATGGGTCATGTAATCAAAATTCGGGCACATGGCAACCGGCATGTATTTGTGACAGTTGCCCTGTCCCAGGGTCATGGGGTCACCATTCCCAGCCAGCTTCCAACAAGCAAAGTGAAAGGGGGGAGGCCAGATTCGCTTAAAGATCGCACGATTCACTTAACTGCGATGATTCACTTTACCATCATGGGAAAAAAGATTGTAAAATCAGGCACAATTCACTTAATGCCTTAATAACGGAAACTTTGGGCACAATTGTGGTTCTAAGTCCAGGACTATCCATACTCTGGGAACTATTAGGGAGCAGTTGTCTTCCCCCTCTTCCCCCAACTATATAAACTCCCCTGTCTTTTGTTCCGTCTTTTGCACTCGCTCCCTCCTGGGCCTCTGGGCTACAGTCTCTCACGCTCTCCCAATGTGAAGGGCCTCAGTCCAAAGTTGACTCAGGCAGAATCAGCCTTCCTCCCAGGTAGCAGAATGAGGCGGTGGCCTGGATCCTGAGGGGCGGTAACAAGGCCCCAGAGGGAGAAAGCTGCAGGCCGTCTCCCTTTAAGCTTGTCTGCTGCTTTCTGACATGTAGTCCTCGAGTTATGACCACAACGGACCCCAAAATTTCTGTTAATAAGCAAGACAGTTGTTAAGTGAGTTTTGCCCCATTTTACGACCTTTCTTGTCACAGTGGTTTAAGTGAATCACTGCAGTTGTCAAGTTAGTAACACGGTTGTTAAGTGAATCTGGCCTCCCCATGGACTTTGCTTTGTCTAAAAGTCACAAAAGGGTGATCACATGACCCCGGGACGCTGCAATCATCAAAAAAACATGCCAGTTGCCAACGTCTGAATTTTGATCATGTAACCACAGGGGTGGCGCAACAGTCATAAGTGTGAAAAATAGTCATAAGTCACTTTTTTTAGTGCCATTGGGACTTCGACCGGTCCCTAAACGAATGGTTGTAAGTCAAGGACTACTGATAGTGGGAGATGCTGCTGTATCATTAGTGTTAAAGAAAAACTCAACAGTCAGTCCAGTCAGCCTTTAGTCAGCAAATGGAGTGGCACCAATGTGTTCTTCTCCATTGCTTACCTTAGTGCTTTACCTTATTTCACTTATACCCTCCAGTCCTCTTCTGTCTTGACCCTCTTTTTCCACCACACACAGTAGATAGTCCTTGACTTAAAACCATTTGTTTAGTGAACGTTCAAAGTTACAACGACACTGAAAGAAGTGACTTACGACTGGTCCTCGCACTTATGAACACTGCAGCATCCCCACAATTGCAGCATCTCAGGGTCACATGATCACCATTTGCGACCTTCCCGGCTGGCTTCTGACAAACAAAATCAATGGGCAGAAGCCTGATTAGCTTAGTGATGTGATTCACTTAACAACTGCAATGATTTGCTCAACAACTGAGGCAAAAAAGGTTGTAAAATCAGGTGCAACTCACTAACAATCAGCTTGCTTAGCAATGGAAGCTCTGGTCCCCAATTGTGGCCATAAATTGAGGAGTACCTGTACATCGTTCCCTCTAAAAAAACACCCTTAAACTTCTCATGCTCTTTTGATTTCCTCTCCAATTTCACAACTTCTGAAGCAATTTATTCCACTGGTTAATTGTTCTAACTGTTAGGAAATTTCTCCTTAGCTCTAGGTTGCTTCGCTCTTTGATTAGTTTCCACCCGTTGCTTCTTGTCCTGCCTTCAGGTGCTTTGGAGAATAGCTTGACTCCCTCTTCTCTGTGGCAGCCCCTGAGATATTGGAACACTGCTATCATGTCCCCCCTCGTCCTTCTCTTCATTAAACTAGACATACCCAATTCCAGCAAGCATTCCTTATATCCAGGGCTTTTTTTCTCATAGAACGCTCAGAACGGAGTTCCGGCACCTTTTTTGGATGGAACATCGTAGGGTAGGCAAGGCGGGTTGTATGATGTGTGTGAGTTCCGGCACCTTTTTTTTTTTTTTTTTTAGAAAAAAAGCACTGCTTATATGTTTTAGCCTCCAGTCCCCTAATCATCTTTGTTGCTCTTCTCTGTACTCTTTCTAGAGTCATTCCTCTGAGAAAGGTTTAATAAAAGGGGACCTTTTAGAAACAGAGTCTCAATAACATTAGCATAATTATGCAAAAATGGGATGATTTGCACCTTTGGAGTTAAGAAATTGAAAAAAACAAGAACAAAACAAGCGCCTTGATCTCTGCATAAAAAGAGAACCCAATCAATGTATTTGGATTGTGAATGGAATTGTACTGGTCACCATTTCTCCGGGCTGCCATTTTGTGGGAGGGGTCTTCCCAAAGTTTGTTCCCGAAAGTTTCCAGCATCCTAATGAAGCACCTGGATTTTTATATTAGCCAACTCCTCCCCTCCACAGCCACCTTATCTTCTGTAGCAATAATATTGTTGATATCAAGAGAAGCCACTTCGGCTGCTTCTTCCCGCTTCTGCTTTACTGCTTTGCACTTGGCTAGATATGGAGTTCCTGAGGAAAGAAAACAGAAAATAAGAGTCAATAAACATGGACATGCAATATTCTGAAATGGCTGCCATTCTGGGACCCAAAATTGAAAGCCCACAGAGCAGTAAGAAAAGAAGGTTACTTACAAAATGGCCCAGTCACAAACATCCCCTCTCCTGATAAATGGGGAAACTCTAGCTTGCGTAGCAGATGTAAGGCTAGAAACTGGGAGACTGAGTTCTAGTCCCACCTTAGGCACAGAGCCAGCTGGGCTACCTTGCGCCAGTCATTCTCTCTCAGCTCTAGGAAGGAGGCAATGGCAAACCACTTCGGAAAATTTTCCAAGAAAACTGCAGGCCAGGAGTCAACACTGACTCAAAGGCGTGCATGCAGACACACATATACACACAAATTATAGAGCCAGTTTGGTCTAGTGGTTAAGGCACTGGGCTAGAAAGCGGGAGACTGTGAGTTCAAGGCCCACCTTAGCCATGAAAGTCAGTTGGGTGACCTTAGGCCAGTCACTCAGTCCAACCCACCTCAATTTACGACAAGTGAGACCAGGTGCTAAGCAAGACAGTGTTAAATGAATTACGCCCAATTTTATTATCTTTCTTGCCATGGCTGTTAAGTGAATCATATGGTCATTAAGTGAATCCAGCTACCTCACTTTGCTTCTTGGAGGCTGGCTGGGAAGGTCGCAAATGGCAGTTACATGATCCCAGAGTGCTGCAACTGTCATAAATACATACCAGTTGGTAAGCAGGTGAATTTTGATCATGTGATTGTGGGGATGCTGCATCAGTTGTTATGTGAGAGCCACATTTTCAGTCCCGTTGTAACTTCGAATACTTGCTAAATGATTGATTGTAAGTTGAGGACTACCTGTACTGAAAATCGGTTGGGGCGCCCCAACACGTAATTTGAAAAAAATACATTTGGAATCAGATCCAAATTACCTTAGCAGAAATAGAATTTCTTTGCTAACAGCTCAGTCTATTTTGTTAGCCAGCCAGTAGGGTTTCCATCTATGCATTTATGGCTTAGTGTGCCATGGCAACTCAGTGAGCTGTAACCTGTTCCACAAGCCCAGATTAAAAGAAACAATGGCTTAGCCATGTGATTTTAGTACGTTTTCTTACACAGCTCCCCAGAAAGAGATTCACATAGCTCAGTCTAATAGTATCTGGTGAATTACATTATTTTATCCCACCTTTATTATTTTTATAAATAATTCAAGGAGCAAACATACCTAATACTCCCTCATCCTCCCACCACAACCCTGTGAGGTGAGTTGGCTGAGAGTCAGTGACTGGCTCAGTCACCCAGCTGGCTTTCATGCCTAAGGCGGGATTAGAACCCATTGTCTCCTGGTGATTGGCCCAAAGTCACCCAACTGGCTTTTATCCCTAAGGCAGGACTAGAACCCACTGTGTCCTGGTGATTGGTGCAGTCACCCAGCTGGCTTTCATGCCTAAGGCGGGACTAGAACCCATTGTCTCCTGGTGATTGGCCCAAAGTCACCCAACTGGCTTTTATCCCTAAGGCAGGACTAGAACCCACTGTGTCCTGGTGATTGGTGCAGTCACCCAGCTGGCTTTCATGCCTAAGGCGGGACTAGAACCCATTGTCTCCTAGTGATTGGCCCAAAGTCACCCAGCTGGCTTTCAATACTAAGATAGGACTAGTACTCACCATTTTCTGGTGATTGGCCCAAAGTCACTCAACTGGCTTTTATCCCTAAGACGGGACTAGAACCCAGTGTGTCCTGGTGATTGGTCCAAAGTCACCCAGTTGGCTTTCATGCCTAAGGTGGGACTAGAACTCATCATCTCCCAGTTTCTAACCTGGTGCCTGGCTACACCTTACATCACCTGCCACTGACCTTTTATGCCAAGACTTTCCAGCTCTTCTTTGAGAACCTCTATCTGAGCTTTGCAAGAGCGGCAACCTCCCAGGAACTTTTTGTAATTCCGCCACACACCACATTCCCGGATGTAGTGTTTTAGACACTGGATGGAGGGATGTTCCTTGTTCTTTCCAGAATGCTTATCCTACAGCAGATGAGGAGACGGGTTAACAATACAGCTCACACTAAGCTTTCCATGAACAATCATGAACAAATCAGAGAAAGGCAACCTTTATTTTTTAAATCAGTACTGAAGTGTTTTGCAACCTTGGCAGCTTTAAGATGGACTTCAACTCCCAGAATTCCCCAGCCAGCCATGCTAGTTGGGGAATTCTAGGAGCGGGTCCACCCATTTTAAAATTGCCAAGGTTGCAAAACACTGCTGTACAGGTAGTCCTTGACTTACAACGATTCGTATTGTGACTGAAGTTACAAAGGTCCTGAAAAAAATGACTTATAATTACCTTTCACACTTATGACCATTGTACATCCCTATGGTCACATGATCAAAATTTGGGTGCTTGGCTTGCTATTGGACAATAATCCACACTTGGTTAGAAAAAATGTTAGAGAAACACATAGACTATAAACCTGGATTTTTTTTTACTAGGTATAATGCCAGAAAAACTTGATAAGCAAAGTACATATTTGATTCTACATGTGATAACAGCGTCAAGAATTATATTCGCACAATATTGGAAGAACGAAGAAATACCACCAGAAGAAATAATTAAAAAAATATTAGACTGTGCGGAAATGGACAGACTTACTTTAAGGTTGAACGAAAAAGAAGAAACAGAATATTTTCAAACTTGGGACCTACTTTATCAATGGTTAGAGAAAAGATTTAGGGATTAGGAATTTAATTTGCATTAGTGAATAAGATACTCAGACAACATGTTTTTGCTGAATAATTATTATTGAATTCTGTTAAAAAAATAATAAAACTTTATATATATATATAAAAAAATGGGGTGCTTGGCAACTGGCATGTATTTATGGTAATTACAGTGTCCTGGGGTCATGTGATCACCTTTTACGATCTGACAAGCAAAGTCAGTGGGGAAGCCTGTAGATGTGCTGTGACTGCAATTCCCAGAATTCCCTACCAGAAAGCAGCCATTCAGCAAACTTCCTTAGAATTCTGGAACTGGAGATCTGATACATTTGACAGGGCCCAGGTTGAGGAGGGCTGTGCCAAGTTTGGTATGGGAATTCCCCCCCCCACACACACACATACAAGGAATAAGGACCAGTTTGCGTAATTTGGCTAAGCGGCTATCAGAATGTGGGTGAATGGCTTGAAGAGAAATGGCCCAGCTAACAGGGCCTTTAGATTGCCCAGCCTTCTGGTACTCTGAGCTGTGTTGCAGAGCAAACTGGAGCAAAGAAGAGGCCCTCACGTTCTCAGCAGCCAAGCCAATTTGACTCAGCAGTGCGGACATGTTGTCTGAAATGTGCGAAATTGCTACACAATACAAAGTTCTGCCACCACAAACCTTGCGGTAAAGCTAGCCCTCGACTTATGAACACAATTGACCCTAACATTTCTGTGGCTGAGACGTTTGTGAAGTGAGTTTTCCCCATTTTTACCTTTGCTTGCCACGGTTGTTAAGTAAATCACCACAGTTGTTAAGTTGGTAACAGTTGTTAAGTGGATCTGGTTCCCCCATTGGTTTTGCTTGTCAGGTGACAAAAGGGGATCACATGACCTTGGGACACAGCAATGGCCATAAGTATGAGCCAGTTGCCAAGCATCTGTATTTTGGTAATGTGACCGCGGGGATGCTGCAACGATCATAAGTATGAAAAATGGTTATAAGTCATTAACTTTGGTCACTAAATGAACAGCTGTAAGTAGAAGACTACCTGTATAGAAGATCCTTGACTTAAAACCACAATTGGATCCAGAATTTCCATTGTTAAACAAGGCAGTGGTTTACTGAATTGTGCCCTATTTTACGTCCTTTTTGCTTCAGTTGTTACGTGAATTACACGGTTGTTAAGTGAAGGCGGCTTCCCCCCATTGACCTTGCTCAGGGGTCCTCAAACTTGGCCACTTTAAGACTTGTGGACTTCAACTCCCAGAATTCCCAGCCAGAATTCTGGGAGTTGAAGTCCACAAGTCTTAAAGTGGCCAAGTTTGAGGACCCCTGACCTTGCTTGTCAAAAATCCCCTTGGCTGGTTGCCAAGTGCTCCAATTTTGTTCACATGACTGTGGGGATGCTGTGACGGTTATAAGTGTGAGGACTGGTCGTAAGTCACTTTTTTCAGTGCCGCTGTAATTTCAAATGGTCACTAGATGAACAGCTGTAGTCAAGGACTACCTGTAAGAAAACACACGTTTCTGAAGCCCCCTGTGTGGATGTCCCTTACCTTTCCAAGATGGTGAGAAGAAGTGGGCTCATCCTCTTCTGAGCTGGAGCCCTCTTCCTTGCTGGATTCTTCCCCCTCTTTCTCCTTGGCAGCACTCCTCCTTTTGAGCTTTTTCGTTCTTCTCTGCTGCTGGCTTTGGGTTTTTTTCTTTCCCCCAAACTCACTTCCTGAATCCTCAGAACCAAGCACAGAGATTTTTTTACCGATGCACTTTTTCTGTGACTTTGGGGCTCCTCTCTTCTTCAACTTCTCCTCCCCTTGACTTGAGTCACACCCAGAGGCGTGCTTGCTCTCCTTTTTCAGCGTCCCCCTCGGATCTCCATCCTTGCTTTCATCTGACTCACTTTCTGACGAGTGACTTATTAGAGCTGCCTTCCTGGGCTGGCCTTGATTTGTCTTGCTTTGTGATTCCCCTTCACTGCTAGTGGGATCCTGCACCCACTTCTTCTCCTCTTCTGAGCTCTTATGCTCCAACTCACTTTCAGATTCTTCACTTGTGGACTCCTGAATCCTTTGCGTCATCTTCTTATCTTCCTCCAGTTTCTTCCCGCTCGAGTCTTCCCTCTGCATGTTCTTCCTCCCCTCTCTCTCTTTAGGCCGCCTCTTGGGTTTGGAGTGATGCTGGCTCCCTCTTTCTCCCCTGGCCCCCTTTGTTCCTGCCTTCCTCACTGGACTTTGATCTGCAGAATCCTCAGAACTGCTCCTGGAATCCTCTAGAACTCTACTCTTCCTTCTGCATTGGCTGTCTGCCATCTTCTTCTGCAAATCACTTTTATCAGAATCACTTCCTGAGGCATCCTCACTCTCGTTCCCCTTCGAACCCCTCTGGGTTCCCAGCCCTATCCTCCCCTGGGCTTTGTTAGTACTAAATGACTTCTTCTCTTCACTCTCACTTTCATTCCATTCTTTTTTTTCCTGAGATCTCTTCTACCTCAGATAGATCAGTTCCTCCCTCTGATTGGTTCTTTTCCTCTCTTTGTTTATTCATCGTCCTATTTTTTGCTTTGTCTTTGGGGTCAGTAGCTTTAGACTCCTTGTCCACCTTTTTCTTGAAGTCTCTTTGCTTCAAGCTGTTCCCTTTTGTGACCTTCCTGGGTATTTTGACCTCTTCTTCAAGGTCGCTCTGTCCCGTGTCGGGGGCCTCCTCAGAGTCACTCACCACCCTTTTCTGTGAGCCCCTGTTCCCCTGGCTGATTTGCTGCTTTGCCCTCTCTTCCCTCTTGCCTCCTGAAGGGATGGCTTTCTTTTGCTCTTTGTAATTTCCTCATCGCTTTCAGACTGAGCACTGTGATCTCCAGCTCCGGAGTCTCCTTGGTCAGAAGAATCTGAGAAGTTCCTGAGAAGTTTTGGACTCCCGTGGCACGGCCTCTTCTTGGAATCAATTCCAGAATCTTTTTCATCAGAACTGATTTCTGAGAGACAAAACGAAAAAGTGACAAACAGAATCAGGTTGGGGAAGGGCAACTGTTACTCTAAAGTAGGAGAGCCCAACCAGAAGTCCTGAATCTCCAAGAGATCCCAAAGCCTTGGATGCCGCATCTGGAGAGCCCCCAAAGTTGCCATTTTAATGTGACAGAAAGGAATATTGAGAACATGGGGAATAAATCCCCCCCCCTCAATTGTCTCAATTTTGAGCTAGTTTGGTCTAGTGCAGAGGTGGGGAACTATGACCTCTTTATGATTTGTGGACTTCAACTCCCAGGGCTCAGGAATTCTGGGAGTTGATGTCCACAAGTCATAAAAGGGCCATAGTTCTCCACCCCTGGTCTAGTGGTTAAGGCAGTAGACTAGAAAGTAGAGACCATGAGTTCAAGTCCTGAGTTAGCCATGAAAGCAGGTTGGGTGACTTGGGCCAATCAGTCCCACCTTAACCATAAAAGCTGGGTGACTCTGGGCCAGTCACTCTCTCTCAGCCCAATTCACCTGTTATTGTGGGGAGACTAGGAAGAGGAAGGTGTATTAATATGTTTGCTGTCCTGAGTTATTTGTAAAAATAAAAAAGGCAGGATACCAATAAATAATATAATAAAAATACCCACCCTTTTTATCCTAGGTTTGCCCACTTCTGGGGTTCACTCCTTGCAATTCCAGCCAAGGCTGAAAAAAAGTTGCACATCCTTATGAATTTGTTGGGTTACTTGTGGCAAATAATCCAATTGTTGGTAGGCAGGCAGGCAGGCAGGCAAAGATCTTCAATTTCAGAAGCCCAGCTCCAAATTAAATATATAGCCTATACAATGCTGCTTTCTTATCATTATGATTGGTCACTTATTTACCTACCTATAACCACTATAGCCTAGTTTTCATTAGGCTCTCTATTTTTCCCTTTAATTTTTTCCAAACCATTTCTGTTTCACTTTTAAAATTGCAAAGCATGTACAAAGAACTTCTAAGAACAAAGAGGAAATGGAAATGCAGGAGGTTAAAAAAAAGAGTATGATGGAATCAACAGTTGTAAAAAGGAAATGGCTAGCCAGGAAAGACAGGTTGAAGGGGAAAATAGGAAACTAAGCCGAATAAGATAAGAGAAAAGGCACACTGAATTGAAAAGCAGGAAAAAAACTTATTTAAAATGGGGACATAACTATTTACTGAGTTTAAAATAACCATTTAAATGTCTAATTTTTCTTATTCTTATTGTATATGTGAATATGATTTAATATGTTATCAGGAAATATGTATAAGCGGACGGAAAGAGTGTAACCTCATAGTACCTCAGCCAATGGGGAAAGAGGAGGGATGGAGCGGCCGGTGATAGGAATGAATAAAAGAAGGAGATATTGTGGGTTAAAACTTTGGAGAGAACCGGGACTTCTGGTGTGCAGGCGACCTCGTCGGACGCAGCCGACAGCTGCCTCCCGCCTGTTTTCGTGTAAAAGCCGTGCTGACAGCAAGCATCAGCTGTCAAACGACTTGATACCTTTCCCCCGGGCATAAGGGGATCGGTGAGCCGCCCGGGGTAGGAGTTGAGTTCCCGAGTCGTCCTATGTGGACGATGTAGGTTAGAACTCCTCCGGAGCCCCGAGGATTCTCCGCGATCCAGGACGCCTTCGCTTCGGCGAAGCTAGAAGCCGCCGACACCG
>NW_015391702.1:39577-41343 GCF_001527695.2 Protobothrops mucrosquamatus | reverse complement strand
CACTTTCTCTCAGCCCTAGGAAACAGACAATGGCTAAACATTTTGAAAAACCTTGTCAAAGACCTTCAGGGACCAATCCAGGCAGTCATGAGGAGTCAACACTGATTCAAAGGTGCACACACAGAGAGATGCAAAACTAAATATCAAAAGTTAACCAAACTTTTGCAACCCTGGGATTTCCATATAGCATATTGCAGTAAAAATTTGTTTTAGGTAGAAGTCAAAGTTTCCAACCTTCTCAACTTAATGATTGAAACAGTCCTTCAAAGACTCTTTTTTAATTTTCTGTAGCCGTTTTTGTTCTTAATTAGTCTATGGTGGAGAATGTCAATGAAAATGAACAAAAATGATTTTTAAAGGTTCAGACCTCTCTCTTTAGAAATCAGAGCGGTTACATGAAAACTGAAGAAATAGTTCTTACTCTTTCTGCTACTGTAGATCTTGTAACTATTAAATGTAGGAGGAAATCTGAACCCTCCTGAATACTCTGATGAACATTTGTGGGGACCCCTGCTGTCTCCATTAGTAATGGAAGCTTCTGGAAGTTTTGTTTCAGCAGAATTTTCAATGTGATGTTATTACACTGGAAAATACTGAGTAAGTAGTTTGCTTTTTTTTTTTTTTTTGCTTAAGCTTCCTGTGGTTTATGTCACAGTTCTAGCCGTTGGGCACATTTGCTTCTGGCACAAACAATTTGCACTGATGTCATTTGTTATGGACGTACGCGGGGTTGCTCTTTTGCTCCTTAAATTTTCTTATGTCAAGAAAATTACTGTAGAACTTACTATAGTATAAAATAGTTTACATATTGGTTAAGTTAAGGAAGTTGTCAAACATCTAGCAAGTCCCAATAACTAACCAGAATTGGCTGCAGTTGACTTGGTGGCTACCAGGTTATGAAAACTGAGCCGTCCATTTTACAGAGAGTTTTCTTTCGAGTCATCTGCAACAGAGTTGTTATTTTGTGTTTTAATAATTTCATGTCCAATAGAGATAGTCCTTGACTTACAACCATAATGGAGCCCTAAATTTCTGTCATAAGTCCTGATGGTTGTTAAGTCAAAGAATCCAAGTGACCAGCCCAATTTTAAAACTTTTTTTGCAGGTCGTTAAGCAAACACCACGATCATTAAGCAAATCCATTTATTCCCTGTGGGTGTTTTTTGCCAGAAACTGCTGAAAAGGCCAGAAACCAGAAAAAAAACCATAATAAATCATGGTCATGTAACCACAACACAACAACCAGCCATTAATGTGAGCCAGTTGCCAAGCGCCTGAAACGTAGTCACCATGGAGGGGGATGCTGCCATTAGAACTCTAGAACCAGGTTGTAAGTAGCTTTTGGAGAGACTGTTGTAACGTCAAACGGCCATTAAGTGACTGGTTGTTAAGTGAGGACTATCTCTATGAATGCCATTCCAACTGTTACAAAATGCATCTGCCCGTCTCTTGGTAGATGCAAAAAATAAATACCGGTAATATAATAGTCATCCAGTTTTGAGTTAACTACATTGACTCTGTCTTCATTTGTGGGTTTAATTCATGATATTACTATGTTTTACTTATATTTTTCAATATTTCCTATATGAAAATACTCTTACTTATTTTAAAAAATCACTCACTAAGAAAATTTCCACTTTTTCAATGGCTGAAGTAACTTCTTCACTGCTCTGTTTATTTATTCGGGGGGGGGGGGGAATCCCCTGAGTGATTAAAAAGCAAAAAGAGGTGAGGGGGGGAGAGAGATAATATTTTGTTCAAAATCT
>NW_015391702.1:28077-31074 GCF_001527695.2 Protobothrops mucrosquamatus | reverse complement strand
AGTGAAACATCTTCAAAGAAAAAACAAGGAAATCCAGTTGCCTCCTAAAAAAGAACCTTTGGGACAACCATGACCTGGAGGACTGAGAATCTCCAGAGATATCAAGTCGATTGCTAACAAATCCCGTAGGATCACATCCTCAAGGAAATAACCCAATCATTTTGCTCCTGACCCTTAAGTTTATCTGTATCAGTGTTTTCCCCCTGATTTCATCATAATGAGGGCAACAGAGAAATAATGGATGACGTTGTCCATTACATTGGCCAGTGCCTCCAAATCATTCGAAACTTGCAATGGAAGTACTTTTTTAAAAAAGCATGAATAAGATGAAGACGTTGAAGAGTTCTGTACTTCTTCATTTTTAATTTTAAAAAAAGGTAATGGTGAAATCTCGATGCTTGGAAGTATCATGACCGCTGAGAAGTATGACATCACTTTCTCCTCAGAATTAATGCAGAAAAGGAAGTAGCATGAGCAGAAGACATCTTCGGGTGAATAAACAGGTTTTGGCTGCTGAAGTGGGAGAGCTGTGGGGGGAGGGTATCTGTTATTTTTTATAACTGTGTTCTTAATTTGTTTCAGAGTATGTATTTCATTGTTACCTAGTTGCAGACTAATGTGTGGGTCATAGCACGGTTATTCATTAAATTTCACATAAGTACGTACTTGCAGAGTGTATTAAAATGCATCTAGAAATATGTGTTTTGAGCTGAGGTCATCCATTTAGAAATATACCTATTTAAAATAATGTTGAATGCTTATCATAGAATGCCCATGCTGACTTCTTAACATTGTTCTGAGAATAGTCTCACATCTTTAGGTTCTTATTATTGGTAAGTCATCTAAAGGACTTCATTACTTGGCAACATATCAATAATTGAGACTCCTGATCTAAATATATTAAACAGGTGGTTAATGTTCAAATGTAAATGTTTGTGATATTTTTTTTTAAAAGATGGTCATATACACATGTCTTAAGAACAGATTGTAACTTTTGTCTCTTTCTAGGTTGCTTTTGCCCCCCTTCTCTAATCAAGCAGGACAGTGGCTCAAAACACTAATATCATTTTATTTCCTTCTAAATCAGACCTCTGCATCTGACTGACTCTCAGTTCCATTGCAACGTTCATAATCCACATGGAGAAAAAGACTGGGAAAAATGTAGGAAAGGAAGCCAACAAAAGAGCAGTTACGAAATCTACTAGAATGTAGTATTTGGTTCCATCTGTATCCTGGTAGCTATAGTTGGGTAATAACTGGAGAGCCACATGACTTCACCCCCTCATGTCCACAAAAGCTCTTTGATCTCTCTCTGCCTGTTCTAAAAATATTAATTCCAGTGAGCAGAACTTGTTTTTAACCATGCTTTATGTGTGTTCAACCATGTCTCATCCACAAAAAGGAAGGGCTGTGAGCTGCCCAGAGATAGCCTGTAGTTGGGTGGCAGGTGGCACCTAAACTGGGTGAATAAATAAATGATTGGAAATGATTGATTCTTGGTCTCAAATTGTTTTACCCTCGTACAAACATTTTCCTTTCTCTTCCTTCTCTTCCATAGACTGCATGAACTATCTTCATCACTTTATAAATAGTGGAACATATAATTGAGATTGGCATGCTTAAGATTGGCATATTTAGAACCGGCATGACTAATACTTAAGTCTTTATAAATATGGCAAATTTTCAGGGAAAAGATTGATACAAGATAGCTAAAGTTGATACAACATTGTCAGAATCCATGTTGACAAAGAGACAATTTTGCCCAGTGTTATTTGAACAAAGGCAACTTGGAGGTACCCTGGAATATCAAATTATCCTCTTTGATTAGGCTGATTGTGAATCATGCACAAACACACACACAAGGGATTGACATTAATGGTAATGTGTAATGCATTATAGTTAGTTACAGAGTACCTACATTCTAGAAGTATTTTCCTTTTTGTTTTCATTCAAAGAGAGTTGTAGCAGATGGCAAAAATTTCAGTCTGAAGCAGGCTGTAGAACTTCAGTCTAATGATTAATTAATTATTCCCTTTCCAGCTGCAAAGGCTGCAACAGCAAAATTATTCTAATTATATATGCATTTTGAATAATTCCAGACTTCTGCTAAAAAAATCATCTAGTCTTATTAGTTCTATAAGCAATAAGAGCCTTGCTCAGGAACAGGCTTCATGATCTACACCAGGGGTCTTCAAACATGGCCCTTTTATGACTTGTGGACTTCAACTCCCAGAATTCCTCAGTCAGGCATGCTGTCCAAAGTCCAAAGTCATAAAAGGGCCAAGTTCGAAGACCCCTGATCTACACCAACCAAAGTGACAATAACTATAATAACTGGAGAGTAATAGAATTGTGATCTATCCCATTAGGAGGGTACCATATTCAGTAAATCTTATGTATGCTTTTTGTTGCTTCATTACATCAAATTGAAGTGAAGTTTCCATACTGATATTCTCCATTGATTTTTTTTAAATATTCCAGGTATTCTCCCAGCAATTGTCCATGAAATCTAGAAATCAACTATAAGGAGCAGAAACTAGAGACTCAAAGACTTCATAACAAACCTCAGAACTTTTCTTATTTTCTTATCAACTTATTTTATTTTTTTTTTAAATTTCCCTGAGCAGGATGCTCCCAACTTAGATTTCAAATGATGGGCCTTAATTCAAATAATTTTAGAGGATTTCCTACTTTTAGGAAAACAAGAGTTTCCCTTATCCCTTTGTTGCTTATGAGGGTAATCAATAATAATCTGTGCTAATTCAGGGCACATTTTCATTTTTAAAAAAAGAATTAACGGGAAAAAATGAAAAGGAGGCAGAAGTCACTTCTTCCTTTTGCTTGTTAAAGCAATTTGTCAATTTAATTTTAAAAAAAGGATTAGAGTAGAAGTGGGACAAAGGAAGGAGCCAGATTCAATCACATCCAAGCAATTATGAGCACACTAACTGGGTTTACACCTACTTGTAAGGTATTATGTTATATTGATAACACTAC
>NW_015391702.1:20425-25531 GCF_001527695.2 Protobothrops mucrosquamatus | reverse complement strand
GGAAAGGTCATAAATCACGATCATATGACCGCAAGACCTTGCTACAATAATAAATGTGAACTGGTTACCAAGTACCCAAATTGCAATCAGATGATCGTGGGGAGGTATGTCAACCATAACTTTGAGGATGAGTTGTAAGTCACTTTTTCCAAGGTCACCATAACTTCAAACCATCATTAAATCAAGATCATCATAACTTTGAACCATGGTCATAAGTCAAGGACTACCTATGCATGAGCCTAGGGACACAAATAAAAAGAAATAAGGCAAAAATTTAGGAGCACCAGAATGCAAAGGCCTACTTTTTCTCTCCTGTTCTTGCCATAAGGAACAGTTTTCCAGCTACAACATCATAATTGTTCATGGTTTAATCACTGCGGCACATATATATATAGCATTTCACTATAATGTTTATATACATAGAAAATAAATCAATCAATCAAAGCTCTGTGATCCCAGAGCGGTGTTTCTCAACCTCAGCAACTTTCAGATGTGCGGACTTCAACTCCCAGAATTCCAGTTGGATAGGGAATTCTGGGAGTTGAAATCCACACATTTGAAAGTTGCTGAGGTCGAGAAACATAGTCCCAGAAATTCAATCATATTGTCTGTGACCTAATTTAAAAGACAGGAGCAATTAGAGTTCATACAGTCCATAGATAGGAACTCATATTGATAATTCTGCAGCATACATTTGGAGTGAATGTTATTAAAAGTATCTTGTGGTATTAATACTGAAGTGTGAAAGGTATTGCAGTATTGTCCCATTGAAACGAATGCAAACAGGACTTAGTGACTCATGAGAAGGAAGGATGTGTTAAGGCAAAAACATAGGTCACAGCAAAGCCTTCAGCTGTTGTATCAGTTTGGCCTTGCAACTAAGATAAAAAATGTGCATACCAGGGAATTGAACTGTGGCTCAGCTGTCAATCTTAGCCTACCTGCCAGACTCAGGCAGACTGGCTGTTTTTTGTTTGTAATGGTATTTGCAATTTCATGCATTTACCCATTCACTGTTTTTAAAACATAAATCTTTATTTTAATTTTCTTATTTTTGAAACTTATGAACACAATTCGTAAGTAAGTCACATTTTCTGCATATTAAGAGCTTCACTTCTCTTTATAATTATCAGCTCCTTAAGACCTTACAAACAGCATTTTTAAATGAGTTTTTATTCTGTTTCAGTACCAGACTAAGTTACATTTGATGTGAGGAATCCTGCTATTAACTAGGAAAAATCTCCTAATCAGCCTACACATAGCAAGATGTCTCTTTTGATTATAATTGACCAACTAAACTATAATATGTACTTATTTTCTCTCCTTCAAATCTGATGAGCAGCCTGGCATCTAACTCCAGATGTTGGCTTAACTCCAATACATACATACGTATGTACGTACGTACGTACATACATACTTTACCCTGTAAGTGAGATTTAACTTTGTCAGGGTGCATTTTTGTGTGACCATTTAATGACCCAGAGGCCGAAAACATAAACTTTAGTATGAGCTACTCTTACTCTAGTCCAGGGGTCTTCCAACTTGGCCCTTTTATGACTGGGTGAGATCATCCGTGGTTTCGGGGAGGAGTTTCATCAGTACGCAGATGACACCCAGCTGTACATCTCCACCCCGGACCACCCCAACGATGCCGCAGAAGTGATGTCTCGGTGCCTGGAGGCCGTGCGAGTCTGGATGGGGAGGAACAGGCTTCGACTCAACCCGTCCAAGACCGAGTGGCTGTGGTTTCCGGCGTCACGACATAGCCAGTTGGCTCCATCCCTGGCTATCGGGGGTGAGTCATTAGCCCCCGCAGAGAGGGCCCGCAACTTGAGCGTCCTCCTGGACACTCGGCTGTCTTTAGACGAGCATATGACAGCCGTGGCCAGGGGGGCTTTTCATCAGGCTCACCTGATACACCAGTTGCGCCCCTTTCTGGATCGTGACGCTCTACGCACGGTCACTCAAGCCCTTGTTGTTTCCCGCCTGGACTATTGCAACGCTCTCTACATGGGGCTCCCCTTGAGGTGCACCTGGAGGCTCCAGCTAGTTCAGAATGCGGCCGCGCGGGGGATTTTGGGGGCCTCTAGATACTCCCATGTAACACCTCTCCTGCGTGAGCTGCACTGGCTGCCTGTGGCCTTCCGGGTGCGCTTCAAGGTGTTAGTAACAACCTTTAAAGCGCTCCATGGCAATGGACCTAGGTATTTGCAAGACCGCCTCCTACCAAATACCTCCCTTCGACCAGTCCGCTCCCACAGAGAGGGCCTCCTTAGGGTGCCGTCGGCCAGTCAATGCCGGCTGGCGACCCCCAGGGGGAGAGCCTTCTCTGTGGCAGCTCCTGCCCTCTGGAATGACCTACTCCCCGACCTACGTACAACTGCGGACCTGCGCCTTTTTCGCCGAGCCCTGAAAACCCATCTATTTCGTGCGGCCAGCCTGGCATAGTCTTAATTAGGTTTTAGTATAGGTTTTTATATGGGGTATTTTAGAGCAGGCCTTTATTTATTTAATTTGATTTTAGAATAGATATTTATTGTGATTTTTATTATTGCCTGTTCACCGCCCTGAATCCCGTAAGGGAGATAGGGTGGTATACAAATCTAAATAAACAAACAAACAAACTTGTGGACTCAACTCCCAAAATTCCTCAGACAGGCATGCTGGCTGAGGAATTCTGGGAGTTGAAGTCCACAAGTCATAAAAGGGCCATGTTTGAAGACCCTTGCTCTAGTCATTCTAATATAATCTAAATCAGGAAATGTGGGAAATCATGAACATATGTGGATTTTGGCAATCCCCTGCTTCTGAACTCAGGTTTTTAGTGTACCTTTTAACCAGCTCAATTTGAATTTGACATGCATTTTGGACCTTAGGTTCTACAAAGCAAAATAATTGCAAAACATGGAATTATGGCCACTGTAGTCCAACATATGGAGGCCATCAGGCCCAGGTATGCTGCTAGAAAATGAACAGTAGCTGGTACAGACCCAGATGCTGAGAAAGTAAGACATCCAGCAATATGCAAAACCTATCCATTTCAAATAGATCTCAGTTTTCAGTGTGTTAATTATTATAAAGTATGGCCGTTTTATAATACAAAAATATATTAACTTAATGGCTATACCGAAAAGTTGGATGTTATTTGATGAATATGGCCTTTGTCTCCTGGAATGAGAAATGAAAAGACTAAATGTAGAAACATTCAAGACTTTTTTTGCTACAATGGAAAAATAATCAGTGCTGTCAATTTCAAACTTATAATTCTAATCTCTTACTTCTACACCTAAACATGACATTTAAAAAAAGTTAACTTGTCAGAAAGGGGAAAGATAAATAATTAAAATAAGTTCCTGGCCAACAACAACAAAAAACTATTAAGGGACCACTATTTTTGGTTTATGTTGTTTCCCTAAAGTCTTTCTTTTTTTTCTATTTAATTCTTATATTCTTTATTTATTTATTATTTTTCTTTATTTTCTTTCCTTCTCTGAAATATGTATTGTTTTTATCTTGTTGAAATTTCTTTAGTAAAGAATCAAAACTTATAAGGTTAGACTCTGACTGGGGATCAGAAGGACTTGTATTCAAGCTGAGCTCCACCGTTTGTGACTTATTGACACAACCATATGCTCAGCTGCAAATGCTTGGTTGCAAGGTTCACCATCTGATCTAGTTCCTATGTGTCAGCCCAATTTATCTCACAGGGTGTAATAGCAGTTAAACTAAGCTGTAAGCTGGGAAAACAAACAAACAAAGAAAGAAATCTCAGAAGAACACAAACCACTTGTGTACTGCCATTTTTTTTTAAAAAAAATGATGTTTTCATAAAGTCAAGCTTTTGAGCTTGACGTGAAGAAGATTTGACCGTGATTGTAATCCGCATCAAAGTTTCTTTAAAAACTTCCATTATGATGCGCTTGGGTAATTTCCAATGTTTTCTGAGGTAACAGAAGAACCTGAATCACCAAGCTTAGTGAGGCTATCAAAAGATTGTGAATTGCCCTATCTTTGCCCTCTATTTCTCCCGTAGCCTCGTGCTGCTGCTTCAGCGACTGTAGGAAAGTAAAGGCCATTGTCACTGCTGGCATCTCTGCCCTGAAGAGCTATTCCGTGCTCTAGTGACTATAATTGCTCCAGCAAACATGATGTTGAGCTCCACTGATTTCAGCATTTCAGGTCAAACACTATTTAAGAAAAGAACTTTACTACATGGCAGTTAAGTTATTTATAGATGGTCCCTTGATCTGATATTAAAAAAATGAAATTGGATAAAGGAGTCCATAATATGAGAATAAATGTTGGCCTGATTCTGGGTAGTGCTGCTGCATCTGCAGAATAAAACGCTGTATTTTGATCTATGGGGGTTAAATGAATTCAGGAGAGGCAAAACAACCCGAGGTTAGAGGATCACCCCAAAAAAGAGCAGAGCCCAGGCCCAAAGAAGCAGATGGTTGGAGTCAGTAATAGTAACACTTCACAAACCACAACCCCAAGATGGTTTCCGGTTGCAACAGGGTTGATTTATTACATAAAAAAGGAAGGAAGATAATATACTTTGCATTCTAAAAGGCAGGGGTATAAGAGCATTTCGCCAAATAAAAGTCAGGTACGGTAAGAGCAGAATGAGAGCCCTGGGGCTCTCAATTCAGTAGTGCCAATGAGTCCACCTCCAGTTAAGCTGCTGAGAACATGGTGTCCTTGCAGCACCCACTGTGAACATCTGTCCCGATGTCATGGGTCCCCCGCATGAAAAATATTTCCAGTGCTCTGATCAGCACAAAGCAATGGGATCTGGAAACTGGCCCCCTTCAAATTTCCACAGTGCCTCCCCAAAATCATTCTGCTTTAATAAAGACAGCCCTCATTCATTGCACGTTATGGGTTTTTAAAAAAAAAATCTATGCTTTATGTCATTATGCTTTAATAGCTCTTGAAATAGATGAGTTATTAGAAGGTTGGATTGGATTACATCAATTATTTGTGTAGGATAATCACTAACATAAGACATTTAAATATCATAAACAGGCTGTTTTGATAATTAGAGTACAAGCAATACTATTAATTGGGAAGAAGAGAGTAGGATTAAATCAGAATGAATGACCT